>NC_140965.1:49828164-50093164 GCF_056783735.1 Eptatretus burgeri
TCGTACCACATGCCACGTCACGGCTCTATCTTCAGTAGGTTTTAGCTCCGTTCAACCACGGGGCTATATCATCGAACCGTTTTTGGTGAGCAGCTTATTCCCATAGGCACTGAACATTTATGACACTCGAGTCACTGAGTGGATCATATAATTTTGTACACACGCCGCTGAATTGGTCCACCGGTCTGATGCAATCTCTTGCTTCTTATTGAACTTGTGACTGTGTTCATCTGCACGCAAACTTAACAGCTTATTGGACACCACTCAGACTGGAACAAGTCATCATTCTTTAGTGGTGAGAAGTCGATAACTCGATTTTCGATAGACTCCATCTTTAACCAAACCTGCAACCACAACTGTGAGTCTGGACAGAAGACTCCACGTATAAATGCAGTCGGCCTACATGCCCCACAGCCACAGACAACAACCACAATTGTGAACCTTGACTGTGGACTCACAATTTCGAGGCCAGAGGCAGTCACACAAATTAATGTAATGAGAAAGTTAGTGGTGGTAACAAGTAGAGGTTGCTGTATTCTGCTCCATTCATCTTGTTCACCTGCTGATGAAGGTCAGTGCATTGAATTTCCAAGGAATATCCAAGAAGATATAGTCATGTAAATTGGGAATGGCAGGCATGATAATCGACCCAGATTTGATAATACCCACAAGCGTCCAAAACAAACCCAACAAAACTTTAATCTTCGTAACGATATTCAATGCGTTTTCCCTTTGCTCAATGTGCAACTGATGAACTTCTTGGCTCTGGTAGTGACCAAATAGCAACATTTTGTCCATGTGTTCTACAGGCCGAACTCGTGGCAGGAAAGGGAAACACATTACACTACAAATTATTTAAACACACATTGTAATTATAATCAAATTCTCCACTAAATCGTTATGATGTGTGACTATTAAAGGCAGTTGCACATATCTCCTTTAAACCCAAGAGATAAAAAAAACAAAAAACGGTTTGAAACATTCCCTGTTGACGCTGATGTGCATTATTTATTTGCCAACGTTTACTCCAGGCGGAATCGTTTGTGCCAAAGACGCTCCACGCCACATTTACACGTCGAGGAATGCAGAACGAGACTTTCTTATAAAGGCTAGTGTTGCTCTACATCGTCGGACAGGTGGAACATTGGAAGGCGTTATTCTATGTTTTTACTTCTCACGGCGGTTAGCATATTCCCACCACCATTGTCTTTTCATTCCATCCACATTTACACTTACATTGGTCAATAATACCATTTACAAATCTTCATACAGCATGACGCATGAGAATGAGGTCGTTTTCATAAATTACTTTAATTTATTGTTTTGGTTCCCCCACGAGTCAAATATTTCCTCTTTGATAACACATTATGACAACTCGAACGGCACTAGGTAGAGTGTGTACTTCGGCAAGGTTGAACAGTTTACTTTTTGTATCCCACTGATCGGCTGGATCTGCATTTGGCAATCCAGTGACATGGGGCATTTTTGCCGCTATTTTATTGTGTAATGTGAGCAGTTGGTGAGGCACCCACAAAAGGGGGTTGAATGCCTGATAATAGTGGTGAGACAGGTGACTTTCTGGGGCCCACAAGACCAAACGGGTTCACAGAAATGGCCAGGGTGAACTGTGAACCATCCATGGACTAAATGGTCTTCACTATTTATGATCGGCAGTGTACGGGCACGGGCTCATGGCATGCAGCTTCGATGGTGGGACTCGGTGGGTGAGGAACAGAGCCTTCACTCTGGCCTATAAGAGGAGGAAACGTGGAATTTAAGAGGAACACATCTTACCAGGTGAGGTGCTTTAACTGTCACCCGGTGGGTCATTTAACAATTGCCTAAGCAGTGGACAACAGAAAGTCCAGTGCTTAGGCAACACCAACGCTCTGCACAGAGTATTGTCCCAATGGATGGATGGATCGATTTTTCCCTTCTATCCTGACAAGTGCCCCAGTCCCTGCTGATGAGAAAAATTCCTATAACATGATGCTGCCACCACCCTGCATCACAGTAGGGATAGTGTTCTTTGGTTGATGTGCTGTGTTGGGTTTGCACCAAACGTAATGTTTTGCATTTAGGCCAAAAAGTTCCATCTTTGTTTCGTCAGACCACAAAACGTTTTTGCCACATGGCTTCAGAATCTCCACAGCGTTTTTGGCATACCTCAAGCAGGACTCAAGGTGGGCTTTTTGAGCAATGGCCTCCTTCTTCATACAGCATGACGCATGAGAACGAGGTTGTTTTCCTAAATTACTTTAATTTATTGTTTTGGATCCCCCAACTGTACAGGTCAGACTTGTGGAGTGCTTGGGATGCTGTCATCACATGCACACAGTAACCAGTCTTTGCCATAAAGGCATCTTGCTCTTTCAAATTTGTCATTGGCCTCTTGGTGGCCTCTCTGATAAGTCTCCTCCTTCCTTCGTCATCCAGTTTGGAGGGACGGCCTGATCTAGGCAGGGTATTGGTGGCGCCATGTGCCTTCCACTTCTTAATGATTTTCTTCACTGTGCTCCAAAGGATATTCAAGGCCTTTGAAATATTTTTGGATCCTCGTGGAGGATCTCTAAGTCTTACTCATGTTGTTCTTCATCTACCTCTTGTGGACTTTTTTGTTTCACAGCCTACAGTTTTCATCGAAACTTCCTGAAACTTGACATATATGTGTAAAAATACCCGGCGCAGACAGTAACCATCTCCGATTTTGAAAATTCCTCCTAGAAAAAAAGTTATGACATCAAAATATCTCCGCTAATGGAAATCGCCGAAAAAATTATCTCCGAAACTCGGCAAGCTTTTTGAATTCTGTTTGCGGGAATCGAACAGGACATTAGCAGAGATGAATTACCGCACATATGATACATCACTATGACGTCGCATCAATTTTTATGACGTCATTCCTATTTTTTGGCATTTTTTGTTTCACAACCCAGAGTTTTCATCGGATCTTCGTGAAACTTGCCATGTATATGCAGAAAGCCCACGCGCAGGCAGTAACCATCTCCGATTTTGGAAATTCTTCCTAGAAAAAAAGTTCACGTCATAATATCTCCGTTAATGGAAATCGCCTATACCATTATCTCCGAAACTAGGCAAGCTGTTTGAATTTTGTTTGCGGGAATCAAGCCGCGCATTAGCACAGATAATTCATCGCAAACCTGATACATCACAATGACGTCATATTCGTTTTTATGATGTCATCATTAAGAGGACGAGGATCTTAGCTCATTTGAGCTTGTTTTAATAATTATTTGAAATTTATAGAATTTGTTTTTCACTTGGAAGTTGTGGGTTATGATGTGTAAATAAAGGTGGAAAAAGTCTGATTTAATGTCATTTAATTCCAGGCTGCAAGGCAACAAATGGTGAAAAATCTGAAACGGAGTGTAGACATTCTGTATATACTGTATATGTGTACATCATGTTACAGATTTCAGAATCCGGTCTGATGAATGCATCCACACATCCAGGTCCTCAGACAGTTATTTCCTTAAATGCATGTTCAGATTAGCCCCATCCCCATGTCTAATGGGATTTTAAATGTGATGCATTGAGAAGGGTAAAGAATGGATCCCCTCTCTTATGGGGAGTTTTTTTTCTTTACGACAGACACGCTTACACACATTTCTTTCGCGAGCTCTGACGCCCGCCCTTATTTTTCCTCAGCAACGTTCTTTCGCGAGCGCCGATGCCCGCCTTTTTCGAGAGTGCACGGGTCGTCATGGTAACCGTGCGCGAGTGGGGCGGGGTGAGCTTTGGGGGGACTCTGCGCCCACGGAGACGGCCGCAGATATAAAACGAATTGGAGGTCCGTTCTGAGGCGAGAGAAGTAAGAGGAGGGAGAAGGGAATGAGAAAGAAATCCAGAGAGGAAAAGAAGAAGAGAAGCAAGCAAGAAGCAGGCAAGCGAGCAAGAAGCGGGTGTAAGCGCGCAAAAAATGAGAGGAGAAGCGAGAAGATAAGTGAGCAAGCGAGCGTGTGGTGCGCGTGTGGGTGTCTGACCAGGGCCAACAACGAGACAATTCATCCTTCCCAGTGCTTGAGCAAGTGAGTGTGTGGTGCGTGTGTGGGTGTGAGCAGCACCGACAATGAGTGAGGCACGGGTCGGTCACCAAAGTGTGAAGCGCTGGTCAGTCACCGATGGACCGTGTGGGTAACTGGACGTCACCAGTTTTGTGAAGTGTGAGGATCAGCCCATGTCACAGCACCAGGGTCTAAACCCATGACAGACGATCTCGGTGCCCTCCCAGACGTCGACTGGTGTTCAAGGCTGTTCGCGAGAGGGTGCACGGCAAGGCTTGGTGCTGGCGACGGACGTGACACGCACGCACACATTTCAGGACGTTTTCACTTCACGGACAACTACTCTCTGGTGAACGAGATGACTCTTCTCCCCCCCCCCCGCCCTCCCCCTGAATGATCTGCTGGGTACCCTTGTCTGTGTTTAGCTGAAAGTAAGTCAACCCCCGATAAGCATCTGCTCTCTGCCTCTTTCCTGTCGTTTTGATTAATTTTGCCTGAGTAATTATTCATTTCGATTGCTTTGAAATTAATTCATTTATTTACCTCAGAAGCTGAGTCTTTGGGCCTCTCACTCAATCACCGCAGGTTGGTCGGTGGTCTTTCTGTCTTCTACCGACTCCTCTCCAGCCTTGCCCCCCCTGCTCTCTCTGCAATTTGTCCCAACCACATTTCCACAGGGCGCTCAAGGTCCGCCAACAACCCCCTTCTGGTAAAACTACCAAAATCACGAATCACTGCTCACCTTCACTCCTTCATTCCTCTTTTTTCCCGCCTTTGGAATAAACTTCCTCACTCTATTCTTTCCCATTCTTCCCTCCAGGCTTTCAAAACAGCTGTTCACCACCACCTCTTATCTTCCCCCATCCAAATCCTCGATCTTTTCTACCCCCGATAATCCACTCAAGCCCACTTCCTTCAATTCTCCTGCTTTCCTTCCTGAAAGTCCCTGTAATGTCCATCTTCTCCTCGCCATGTTCCCCGTCCCATCCCCATCCCTCTCCCTTCCACAGTTCACCTGTGTCTGTTCCCCAATGTTTTGTCCCTTCCACTCCCGCCCCTCTTGTCTCATGCCTCCTTGCTGTGAGTTGTGTGTTCGCTCTCATACGAGCCTCGACCAAGGTATACAAAAAAAAAAAAAAAAAAGAAGTTATTTTCATATATTTATTTTATTATTAATAGATTATTTATTGACTTCCAACCTGTTCGTGTTTGTCCTTTCCTTCCATTGGTCGAGCATTGTTCGAACCTCGATAGACTGGGAGGTAATTACCACAGATTTGACCACAAATAGTCGGCACGCACCAGCGGTTTAAACGCTCGGCCGCCCTAATTAAAATCTAATCGAGACAACATTGGTGCTTTGCCGAGGGTGTGCTCCCCGCTCAGGTAACCACGCGACCTCCAGTTAAATGGAATAATTAGACGGTGGACACTGGAACTCATGGTTAACTGCGTGGCGTTCGTGGTTTTAAAACAACCACCGTACCACAACGTTAATTGTGAGTGGTGGCTCCACGTCCGGCTCTTCCAAGGGCAGCCGGGGATTAATCCCCCTGAGTGACAAGCTGGTGTCTCGGTACCCGTGCCGCAAAAACATATATACATATATACATATATATATATATATATATATAAATATATATAAATATATATATATATATAAATATATATATATATATATAAATATATATAAATATATATAAATATATATAAATATATATAAATATATATATATAAATATATATATATAAATATATATATATAAATATATATATATATATATATATATATATATATATATATATATATATATATATATATATATATATATATATATATATATATATATACTAGACAACCAGTGAACCCGTTGGGTTCCCGTTGTGACAGTGGTTAATGAAAAAAATCATTAAAAAAAAAGAAAAAAAAGATAGCTCCAGCAAACTATACCGCTGAGGTTGTTTGCATTGATCAAATAATCCTGAGGACTTAACTGAATCGGGAATTGATTTTTAAAACAATTTTCTTCGTTGCCCGATTTGAACAAAACTGGATATTGTGCGTCAATGTGACAGAAAATAACAGAGAAAAGAAAGTCGAAGAAATTATTGTGCGTAATCTTCGAAACACAAGTATATTAATTAATGAACATGGAAGTATAAGATCAAAATGGCGATGTTTATTTTATGCTTAAAAATAAATCGTTCTTTGTCTATACAAAATGTTTGAGATTTTTTAAATAAATCTTTTCAAGAAAAAAAAGAAGATAGCTCCAGTGAACTATACCGCTGAGGTTTTTTGCATTGATCAAATTCTCCCGAAGAGGACTTCACTGAATCGGGAATTGATTTTTTAACAATGTTTTTCATTGCCCGATTTGAACGAAACTTGATACTGCACACCACAGGATAATGGTGAGTAAGGTGGGCCGAAAATTTTTGCGCTATCGTCTACCGTTTTCGCTGTATTTCGGGAACATACATACATACATATATACAAGATGAGAGCTTTAGTAATGTGTATATATATATATATATATATATATATATATATATATATATATATATATATATATATATATATATATATATATATATATAGTAAGCGGATACGTATGCAACGAACTACAAACAATGAAATGAGTACACCATTTCCACTGGCCTTAAGAAGTTCAGCATGGATGCCACAGGTCACAGGAGCTTTATCCCCATTTCGACCAGTTCACTGCAACGTATGTTTCCACAAATAAAGGTTGATCACAGTTTATTGGAGGGTCAGCAATAGGGATAGGAACACCCCTGTCATCCAACTCAACAGCTGGTGGATCAACATGGTACAGCCGCTCAAAGTAACCGGCCCAGCGGGCCTTCACTTCGTACTCCTCTGTCAAGAACCCTCCAGCCTCCGCTGTAACTGCAGTACATCGACGGATGGGCTTGGAGGCACACAATGCACAAATTCCCCTGGAAGCAGGATGACAATCACTTGACCACAGGTGATGCTCTACCTCCTAACAGATTCCTCACACATAGGCCTCCTTGTCCACCACAGCGCACATACAGTTTTACGTCTCAACTCCCTGAACAGTTCAGCTCTGCCTTTCTGCCTAGCCCTGTGAATCTGGTCAATGGTATCCAGTGTCTCTTGAGAGACAAATTTCTTTTTCGCCCTGCGGTGAGTTCTAAGACATCCACCAGCAACATCAAGGATGGTGGTCTTTAAGGCACATTACGACTTCAGGATTCCCCAAAGCACTCAGACCCCCCAAATCCTTACTTAGCCTGTTTACAAACTCCTCAGCCACCTTCTCATCGTTGAGCTTGCCAACATCCAGCCTAGGCTGGGATGGTACCATTCTCCCAGATTTAAACTGCTACTTTAGAGTTACTACCACAAGACTGTTGTCAGTATTGAGTAACTGAGCACTCCAGAAGACCCTGCAGTTCTGGATCATCCTCCAACGACCATCAACAAGTATGTAATCAATCTCCTTTATCACACCACCAGCGTTGGAATTACAGCTCCAGCGATAAGCATGTGGGTACTGAAACCATGAACCTGCCACCCTAAGTCCATGACTTCTTGCAAAGTGAAGAAACTAAGTGTTATGCTGGTTCACTGTTCCAGACCCATGGGGACCAACACCTGTCTCATAACCATCCCTATCAGTTCCAGTCAATGCATTGAAATCCCCCAAGACTCGAAGGGTGTCTCTTCTGGGGCATTGATTAACCACAGACTCGAGTGTGGCATAGAATGCGTCCTTCATGGTAAGATCACTTGCATCAGTCGGAGCATACACAGACACCAGGAAAACGACACCCAAGGATTGACAAATCCTTTGTCTCATGATACTGTTAAGTTTTTGGGGTGGATGAAATTATTTAATAGTGCAGATAGGATTGTATCGTGTAGCATAGTCCATGGACAAGTAGAAGCACCTTGATGTATATATGTTAGGGAATCTGTGAGTTTCAGTGTTCCATGTCACCACACGAGGGGTGGTGAGGTGTTAATTAGCTAAGGGAGTAACAAGCTCAAATGAGCTAAGATCCTCGTCCTCTTGATGATGACGTCAGAAAAACGAATATGACGTCTTTGTGATGTATGAGGTTTGTGATCAATTATCTGTGCTAATGCCCGGCTTGATTCCCGCAAACAAAATTCAAACAGCTTGCCTAGTTTCGGAGATAATGGTATCGGCGATTTTCATTAGCGGCGATATTATGACGTCAACTTTTTTTCTAGGAAGAATTTCCAAAATCGGAGATGGTTACTGCCTGCGCGTGGGCTTTCTGCATATACATGGCAAGTTTCACGAAGATCCGATGAAAACTCTTGGTTGTGAAACAAAAAATGTCAAAAAATAGGAATGACGTCATAAAAATTGATATGACGTCATAGTGATGTATCTTATGTGCGGTAATTCATTTCTGCTAATGCCCTGTTAGATTCCCACAAACAGAATTCAAAAAGCTTGCCTAGTTTCGGAGATAATTTTATAGGCGATTTCCATTAGCGGAGATATTTTGACGTCATAACTTTTTCTCCTAGGAGGAATTTTCAAAATCGGAGATGGTTACTGTCTGCGCAGGGTATTTTTACATATATATGCCAAGTTTCAGGAAGTTTCGATGAAAACTGTCGGCTGTGAAACAAAAAAAGTCCACAAGAAGAAGATGAAGAACAACAACGTGAGTAAGACTTGGAGATCCTCCACGAGGAACTAAAAATAAGTTCCCCTATACATGATTGCCCTCTGTGATTTTTTTTCCCCCTGTGTTATTTTTTAATATTCCAAGCCAGGCCATTAGCTGGGGAACGAGTCCCTGAAACAACAACAAACAGGAGGAGCTCTGCCTTCCCAGGTTTGGGGGCGGGCAGACCATGCCCCGGGGGTGGAGGACAGAGAGGGTGATAAAAAGAGAGAGGGGTTCGACGACAGCATTGCAGGAAGGGATTGACTGAAGGCGCAGATTGAGGAGGTTCCGGCCAGATTGCGCATGTGAAGTGTAGAGGGCTCCTCGTCTGGTTCGATGGGACACGCACATGAGGTCGGTGTGAGGACCGCACGAGGCAGGTGGCACCCACAATAAATGAACCTCTGAAACTGCTGAAAGTTTGACGAAGATCCGTTTGGCCATCTTTGTGAAAAATGGTGACACACAAACAAAGAGACAGACAAACATCTCTCTTATCGTGTATATAATGGGATTAGAATTGTTAAGTGTGTGCATAGTGAGTGGGTGAGTCGCCTTAGTGGAGTGATGCATTATCATAATAATTGAACTGTTTTTAATTTTTTTGGACATGCTGATTTAAAATAGGGAGGAGAGTTGTACTGCATGGGAGGTGGGCCGGGTCAAATCCAAATGCTTCTCTTCCTTCTGAGCACAGGCTCAGGAGAGGCTGAAGGAGGAAGGTGGGGGCAGTATTGTAGGAATGATTCTTAAGGATTAATAAAACTGCTTAGTATAGTTCAGTTATCTCCTGAATATTTGTTTAAACTAAAGATAACGTGATTATTTGAGAAGTTAGATATGCATCGCGATAATGTGCAGATATATGTTTGTTTTCCCTACCCTACTGTTGTTCTATCCCCCACATCTAACCTCTGGCTATGTTTTTATGTTCTTTTACTTTGTTTAAATGTTCTTTCCAAATTGCACACAAGAGCCTTTCAGCTCAGACGCCACCGGAGAATATGTGGCAACTTTAGTCTCAAAACGGTGGTTATAAAACCACTACAAGGGGTGGCAAAAATTGTTACGCACATGGCCCCACGTGAGAAAAGCCGTGAACGAAGGAGTGTGCAGAGATGTTAATGACGGAGTGTGCAGAGCAATTGCACATGGAGTGTGCAAAGCTGTTAATGACGGAGTGTGCAGACCTGTTAATGACCAAGTGTGGAGAGCTTTTATCGTCCGATTGTGCTGCAGCTGTAACTCAAGGCTGGTGGAAATGCTGCACTCGTGTCGTTGCATGCAGTTTTGTGCTCTGCCTGGAACACAGGCATCATCCCAACTGACTGGAAGAGGGGCCTTGTTGTCCCTCTCTGGAAAGGGAAGGGTGATCGCCAAGACTGCAACAACTACCGAGGGGTGACGCTGCTCTCAGTGCCGGGCAAGGTCTTTGCTCGGATAATTCTTGATAGGGTTCGCCACCATCTGCTTGAGCACCAGCGTCCAGAGCAGTCAGGCTTTACACCAAAGAGGTCAACGATTGACCGTATCCTTGCTCTTCGTGTCCTCACCGAACGCAGACGAGAGTTTCGGCAGGGGCTGCTTGCAGCCTTTGTTGATCTCTGTAAAGTGTTTGATTCAGTGAATCGGGATGTCCTCTGGAGGATTCTTGGTCTTCGTGGGGTGCCACCAAAACTGATCGATCTGACGTCTGAACTCTACTCTGGTACTGAGAGTGCTGTGAAGTGTGGTGGTACCATCTCTGACTTATTTCCAGTTGTTACTGGAGTTCGTCAGGGGTGTGCACTGGCCCCCACACTTTTCAGCACTTGTATGGACTGGATTTTAGGGAGGATGTCGGAGAGATCAAGTTGCGGTGCATCGTTTGGGAATGTCAAGATCTCGGACCTTGATTTTGCAGATGATGCAGTCATCTTTGCGGAGACTTTAGACATCCTTTTGGGGGCCCTCGAGATGCTGAATGAGGAGTCGGAGCCGCTGGGATTACGGGTTTCTTGGGTCAAAACTAAGATCCAGGCTTTCGGTGACATCTTGGATGCTGCTGTCCTGTCTGTGTCTGTTTGTGGTGAGGATGTTGAGGTCGTGGAGAGATTCACTTACCTTGGCAGTGATATTCATGTCTCTGCTGGCTGCGAGTCAGAGGTCAATAGACGTCTGGGTCCGGCCTGGGGAGTCCTGGATTCACTGGATTATGGGGTGTGGCGCTGCCGGTACCTGTGCAGGAGGACGAAAGTCCGAGTCTTCAGGTCCTTGGTACTTCCAGTCTTGCTCTATGGATGCGAGACTTGGACTCTGACCAAGGATCTGAGACGGAGACAATTCCTTTGGTACCAGGTCTCTTCAGAGAATCCTTGGCTATCACTGGTCGGATTTTGTGTCCAACGAGCGGTTGCTGAGAGAAACTCGGATGAGATTTGTTGCCTGCATAGTCCGTGAGCATCAGTTGCGGCTGTATGGACATGTGGCTCGTTTTCCTGACACTGATCCTGCTCACCAGATTCTCTCAGCGAGGGAGTCTCATGAGTGGAGGAGGCCAGTGGGCTGACCACGTGCCTCGTGGTTGCAGCAGGTTGACCATCATCTCAAGGAGATGGGGATAGGCCTGGCATCTGCCTGGGGGATGGCCAGATGGAGGCCCCTGGAGTACCGGCGGAAAGTGGACGCAGTGACGCGCTGTTCTGGCACATGCTCCCATACCTGACCTGACCTGTAACACCAGAAGGAGCCAACTGACATAATCACGTTCATTGACGCAATGTAGTAGATAATGTGTGCAAAAGTGGTTGATAAATATCCTAATAATTAATCAATAATCAATAAAGTTATGGATAAATGGTAATGTATGCAACATAATGTGCATGGATGATCGAGGTATATGTGCCATAATAGCAGTGGGCCATATATAGCAGCGTGTTCAGTTAACATTGTTTTTTTTTTTGTTTTTTTCAGAATGAGCATGCCAGACGAGACTGTGTGCTCCACCAAGTGCCATTCTACTTGCTTCATGTTATTCTTCCTTAGAACATTTGCTTGCTAATAAATACTATACCTGGTCTTGGGTTGGATTGTACTCGTTCTGGCTGCCTCATTTGATGGTTTGGGCTGGTTCCAGTTTAGTTCAGAAAATCAGCTCAAACCGGTCTCGGGCCACGTTAATGACAAACGGTTGCTCGGCTGAATTAGATAGGTCGTGAGCATCTATCGGCGCTTCTCGGGTTAATTCCATGGTCCTATCGAGTGCTGTAAAGTGGCAAACAGGCCTGGGAACTTACTCGGGTCTGTGAACATGACCAGCAGGACTCAAACCAGTTAACCGGAATGATCTCGCAGCTGCATCAATATGCTTCATTTCTTCATCTTCTCACATACTGTCTTCGATTAGGTCCAAATACAAAATTGAAACTTGGACTCGTCTGTTCGAAGCACATTTGACCATTTTTCCATCATCCGATTTGTGTTATTGTACATATTTACCCTCGCTGAAGGAGCGGGTATTATATTTGGGTCCGTTTGTTTGTTTGTCTGTCTGTCTGTCTGTCTGTTTGTCCGCACAGAACTTTTGTGTTTTTCTCCGCAACCACTTAGCGGATTGAATCAAAATTTTCACCATCGGTGCAAATACTGATGTCGAATGTTTTAATGATAATTTGAAGTCATAGGTCACGTGGTGTGGCAGCTATGTTGGAAAAACGGAAAAACCTTTGACCTCTATATCTTTGAAACTGCACCAAGGAAAAAATTGGAACTTGGCACATAGCAGGTACTCCTCATGGGGAATGAGTGTGATTTTTATTAGCTCGCCTGTTCGAGGAACAGAGCTATAGCGATACCCCCAGCGTGAGCGTTAGCGTGAGCATGAGCGTCAGCGTCAGCGTGAGTAAAAATGTTAAAGTTTTTGGTGCAAGTTATTTCCTTTCTAATGTTTTTATCTACCACACTATTTTTTACTGATTACAATATACAAATACATATATTGCTTTAAAATTATTTGGATCAGACTTCACTGCAATGCTTTACTTAGAATATTATTATACTCGTCTTTTAAAAACGAAAAACGATAAATGTATAAACAGGCGAGCATTGGGTGGCTTTGACACCACTCTGGTGAAGTCATAGGTGTCTTCATTATGATGTCATAATTGCATATGTAGAATGCTATATCCGATTAGTATAAAATTTTTTGAGGGTCATCGAGGGATAAAATGGTCCACAAATTTTTAGCAGCATCTCACGTAGCGAACGCTGCTCATAGAGAGCTCAGCGTTGTTGTTCTTCTTGTTCTTCTTGTGAAGACAAAACCTTAATCTCTTGGACTCGGCTCTTGTATATACAAGATCCGGATCTCCTTAAATACTAAGCACATGTACACATCCTCGCATTGACGGTGCCTTTCGAGAGCGTCTATCATGAACTTTTAAATATATTCGGACATTTGCTTTAAAGTTTCGAAAAGTTCACGTTACTATTTAAAGATTATTCCATTTATCGTATTGTAATTTCGTAAATACACGATATATCGTAAATACGTAAATACATTATGACGGGTCTCGCTATTGGCTTAACCAAGGCACGTGACGAAATATCGGAAGTTGTTGTTGTTGTTTTTTTAATTTTTTTTGCTGACAAAACCTTTAGGACGCTGCTCTTGGACACATTTGTCCTTGTTTTATGATGATGTCATCGGTCACATTATTTGGCAGCCATATTGTTTTTTGTGTTTTTTAAACCCTCAAAATTCTTCTTTTCTGAAATGGCTGAACCAGTCATCACTGTCAGCAGTTACAAAGTGGCAGTTATAATTATGTCTCATTAATTACATAACAGTACACAAACCCCACACAAAATACACCACACAAAACTACACAAACACCACACAACACACCACGTAAAACAATTCCTGGCGAGGATCTGCAATCTATGATTGCTCTTTTTCTTGTTAGCCTTTTAATCTTCTTCCCCTTTCTTTATAGAGGTTTTATAACTGTAACACATCCTTAAACTCCTGATTTCAAAAGTGACCTTCATACTGTTGATGGATGGGTGACATCTGAGCCTTGTGTCAGTTCTATTGTCAATTCAACGTTTGTCTTCCTTCTATTCCTCAAGGATATTGGCCCGGATGCATAAAATTCCCTCATCCTAAAGGAAAGATTCCCCTTAAGATCCGATTCAAACCGGTCTCGAGCCACGTTCATGACAAACGGTTGCTCGGCTGAATTAGATAGGTCGTGAGCATCTATCCGCGCTTCCTTGGGTTAATTCCATGGTCCTATCGAGTGCTGTAAAGTGGCAAACAGGCCTGGGAACGTACTGGCAAACACTGTGATTCCTTTGTGAAGGATTTCCTTGAGGGCTGTTCCATAAACAATCCTTAGGAAATCCTCAAGTCATGATTTTCTTCAAGCTGAGGAAATCCTTCGGAGTTGTTGCTATGCTAGGCAACCAGTCAGATTGGAGATAGGAAGAGGTGTTCAAAAGCTCGATGGTGACAAAGCAATCAACAAACTGGCTTCAGGAAGAGACAGAAGCAATAGTGGAGGCTTTTCTCAAGCACAAGAGAGACAATACATAATATAGTTAGTTGTATGATGTGTTTTGTTGAAGTACTTTTATGTTTAATTACAACACAAAACTATAAATCGTGTATAATAGTTAAGAATCCCTCAACTTTGGTAATACCTGGGTCCACAGGGCCAACCGGAACTCCCCCGATTCGAACGAGGCCCCACACGTCTCTCTATGATGTGGGATTGACGAGTTATGGACCGAGTAACTAGCCACGTTCAATCTATTTATGACGTACGCAGTTGACCTTTTTTCCTGGAGCCACTGTCGATATCAATTGAATTGGTATCTAAGTAACCTGATCATGAAGTAATACATGTCCGCATCATGAAACTACCACTACACGAGCAGTATGGACAAACAACTCGTTAATTTGCACCTGCAGTACCTGCATGAGAAGACACCTTTACATCGGCCCAGATATCACGTGTTAAATACCCTGTGATTGTCAGTTCGATTGGGTTTATAAATAAATTGTTTGCAACATATTGTTGTGGAAATGATTCCTTGGGGATAAAAGATACTCAGTATAATTCTAGTTATTCCTTAGTATGTGTTTTAGATAATGGTAATATCATCATAGGCGTCAAGTGAGTTGAGACGGTCTCTGCAAACACGTTCACGACGTTTTGCGTGGCCATTTTCCATGGAGCACCATTTGGAAAACTCAAAGGTTGGTGTTTACAGGCAGGGTAGTGCTCCCTCGAGTTTAAGGAAAGTTATAAGGAAAAACTTGAGGAAGTTTCAAATATGCAGCGATCCTCAAATTAAAGATGTCCTTCAGGGGAAACTTGAGGAAATATTTAAGTAAATCCTCAAATATTTTCTGAAGAATGCTTTATGCCACCGAGCCAGGTTAGACAGATTTCTAGCTCACCTGAAACGTAGTTCCAGGAAGATGATGGGATGGTGCACCGTCCGTCCGTCCTTCTGTCCACGAACATTTACAACTTCTTCTCTGAAACTACACATATGATTTCGATGAAACTTCACCACAACCTTCATCACTGTGTTTGTACCAAAGTTTTTCATGGCATGAAAAAAATCGGGCCCCAAAGTGGTCTTCAGAGGTTACCCCCAAAATAGGTATCTGCTTTCTTCTCAGAAACTACACATGCAATTCTGATGAAACTTGACCACAACCTTCATCACCCATGATGTACCAAAGTTTGTTCATGACATTAAAAAAAATTGGGGTCTGAGGTGGTCTACGAGGGGGTTGCCCCCCAAAATAGGTATTTGCTTTCTTCTCCGAAACTACACACAATTTCAATAAAACTTGACCACAACCTTCATCATCCACGATGTATTAAAGTTTGTTCACAACATAAAAAATCTGGGTCTCTGCGGGTCTACAGGGAGTGGGTTGCCCCTCAAATATGTATTTCGTTTCTTTTGTAAAACCACACACACAATTTCGATTTAACTTCACAAACCAAAGTTTGTTGACGGCATTAAAAAAAATCCATAGGTATTTACTTTCTTCTCCGTTACATATTTTGTGAGTCATCCATGCCTACCAGTGGTTTCCTGGTTATCTTATCCCAGCAATACCAGGTGAGTGCCCAGGGGTATTGCCCCCTATTTTTGGGTTTTCCAGTCCTGGGTTTGTCAATTTCAGATGACGTTTCGCTGTATGTACTTCTTGATTGTGTTTCGAATGCCACACCTTGAAAATCGAGTGACGCAAGCTATTTCCCTCGATGTTTGTACTTGTTTACTTTGAGTTAATTGTTGTGATCACAGGTTTTTGAAGGTTCTGATGCATGTGAATTAGAGATTGCTAAATGACAAGCTTGGTTTATTCTCATCCAAACTAACCTGTATTAATAAGTCAACGTTGTTTTCATTGTAGAAGACACAACTGGAGGTTTTGAGTAAATTGTTGATGCTCGTAACATTCATACATTGTAACTCCTGAAGGTGTATAAGACTTTTGTCGGGCAGTGTTTACTGTGTGTGTGTGTGTGTGTGTGTGTGTGTGTGTGTGTGTGTGTGTGTGTGTGTATGTCTATATATATATATATATATATATATATATATATATATATATATATATATATATATATATATATATATAAAGACCGACCCACATCTCTCACCTGTGAATGGAGGGAATTGCCAATCAGCTCTCACCTAATCGACGGCACCCAGGTGGCTAGGATTGTATAAATAATTGACCCCTCCCACACTCTTCTCACCAAAGTAATTGCATAAAGCAACCCAAGAAGACCTACACAAGGTAAGTGCTATGCTGTTTTGAACCCTTCCCAGAGTTCCTCTGCAACTACAAAGATGATCACACATCGTACACAAATAAGAATCCCAATGCTACACACCCCCTCAGCTCCCAGACTGGTTTCATCGCTTATTGGCAAATCATGAGCGATAACATAGACAGCAATGCATATCGTTGAGGCTCCCGAGCATACACCACGTACAAACTTCAAAAACGTCTTTATAGTTGAAGAGGAACTCAAGGAAGGGTTTGAAACAACGTAGCACTTACCTTGTGTAGGTCTTGTTGGGTTGCTTTATGCAGCTACTTCAGCGAGATGAGTGTGGGAGGGGTCAATCATTCATATAATCCTAGCCACATGGGTGTAGTCGATTCGGTGAGAGCTGATTGGCTATCCTCTCCATTCACAGGTGAGAGATGTGGCTGGGTTTTTCTTTATTTATATATTCACTGCTTTTGGCGTTTGCAAGTGGGACATGCTTGAGAGCCTCAATGGTATGCATTGCTGTCTATGCTATCGCTGATCATTTGCTAATAAGCGATGAAACCAGTCTGGTAGCTGAGAGGATGTGTAGCATTGGGATTCTCATTTGTGTACGATGTGGTTATCTTTATAGTTGTAGAGAAACTCTGGGAAGGGTTCGAAACAGCATAGCACTTACCTTGTGTTGGTCTTCGCGGGTTGCTTTATGCAGCTACTTCGGCTCGAGGAGTATGGGAAGGGGTCAAATATATATATATATATATATATATATATATATATATATATATATATATATATATATATATATATATATATATATATATCCCATTATTATTAAAGAAAAAAATGTTCCAACATTCCTCGTACTCTGCTTTCTTATCGTAAATAAATACATTGTTTAGCTTGAGCTTTAAATAGTTGGAGATTATGCACAGCAGGTGGGATGCACTGCTTTATGTCCATCCGAGAGACAGCACAATTTGTGATGCAACACGTTCTTCCTGTGAAGAATGGGTTGGGATACAAACTCAGACTACATACGTTAAAACGAAGTGCACTACCTCTGCACTATCCTTTTGGACTCAGGTCCATCCCATCAAATATCTCATAAGTTGTAGCGACTTGGAACAGTCTATAGGCACGAAATATCGTCTGTTCTTTCTGACATCAGAAAATGTCCCATAAACACGTAATGAATGGACAGCTTTGGATCCACATCTTCAGATGCAGCGCCCCCTGATGGATAGCCATTATTGAGCCAATTTCAGCAGGACTAACACATTACCTTTTGGGTCATTGCATCACCTCCCTGCAGTGATATACACGTGTTCACACACACACACCTCTACATACTCACACATACACCTGTGGCCAATTTCATTTTCACTGTGAGTAAACATACATATGCAATTCTGACAACTCCTCAACCCTCCCCCAAAAGCCTAAACTCCCCTTTCCAAATATGTCCCATCTTTACTCCCCCCGCTGCCACCACTCCTCACCCTTCTCCTCATAAAAGCAAATGAACATTCCAACATTGAAACATCAGAATGTTTCACGCTTACCGCTCCCCTGTCAGATGACCGACTTCAGTGAAACTCATCACAGTCGCCTGACCAACTCATCATTTTAAGAGGAAATAATAGCAAGGACTTCCGTAACCTCTGTGGTGAAAGCGCTGCTTGAGTGAATGTCACATCGTTATTTGGGTGGTGTATAAATAACAGAATGCTTCCTCGATCTCTGAGGCCTATCCTCACAAGGCTCGTGATGCCGAGCAGCTTAAAATCCTTTTAACCGTCGCAAGCTACAGGGAGGGCATGGCGAGTGTGAATATGACAGCTCCAAAGATGTCCTACACTTCGCATCGCAGTAAGCACCAACATGGCTGCCGTAATGTGAAAACTGTTGGTGGAGTCAAGCGAACCGTCCTGTAACGAAATAACTAATGAAAATGAATACATCCAAGGCCTCAGGGAAAACGTGGAATGCCCGTGAATAAAAGAAGAACACCTCTGGCGAGCAGAAGCACCGGTGAAAATTTCAGGTGATGAAGTAAAATCCACAACCAGATCATGTAAGAGGCATCGCACGAAAATGATACTTTGTTCCGGGTTATAAAAGCAGTTAGAAAACGAAAATGATATAGCTCCAAAATCAGCGGGAACTAAAATTGAGCTCCCCGCAAGGCTGTGCGTCCTTTCTTCATCATTGTGCCATCCTTTCCATTGTTCCAAGTGACGTCATTTTCTCGCAATGAAGATCGCTGAGAAACAAAAGAAATCGCCCCTCTCCCCTTCCGAAACCAAGGCAAAGAGTAAAAAAAAAATAACCAAAAATGAAAAACAATGATTGGTGGGTAAAAACAATAAACCACGCTTCACGTTAAAACAGTCACATGATGATGAATGGTGTCGCAGGTGGCCAGGGGACGCTACAGTTAGCCCCCTCCTCGATAGCTGATGAATAAAATGATGAAGATGAGCGATTGATGCCAATATATGCTGTTGTTTTACTGGACTATACGGCCAAAAGTTGTGACACTCATGTTACGCATGATGTGATGTCATCCATCTTGCAACAAGAACTTGCACGAATCTGGCTCTGGCCAGTGAACCTGGTGTCCTGATGTGGTGTTTCTCACTTCAGGTGGTTTGCTTGAATATTTTGGAGGAGTGACTAATGCTGAAGGCTTCGATGATGAAGGTGGCTTCTGGTGTCGACTGGAGGAGTATTCGACATCGCCTTTGAGGGTAGTCGGACAGACATCATACCTTGTTTTGTGTCTGCTTTGGTGAGTACTCTGCTCGGTTGAACAGAATATGCATATTGGGTCAGCGACCTGGTTCACCAAAAATCAGAATCATCGATTTAGCCGTTTTGACATGTCAATGGTTTCCATGACAACAATTACATTATAATCAAATGGGACATTCTGTGAATTTATTATTACCATACCTCAGTAATTTTTCAAGATATGAAATTGAAACTTGCATGGCTTATTTGGTCAGGTCAGGTCAGGTCAGGTGAGAAAGTAAGACAGGAGGGCAGTGAGTGCCCTATGTGGTCCTACCATTTTTGAAACAGCAACCTGTTGAAACTCTTTTTAAATGTATCGACGGACGGTGATTGGACAGCTTCTTCATTGAGTCCATCCTACACGTTAACTAGTCGGTGAGTATAGAAGACTGCTCTCCTCCTGCAGTGGGCCGCAGACTTGGTCAGTTTCCAGACCAGTTTCCAGATGCTATGGTTGCCGGACTTGGGGTTGGTTGGGAACAGTGTTTGTACCGGGTGTTAAATAACCAGGTACCTTCCTCCTACACTCTGTCCACTGCTGGTTTCCCTGCACCATTGGCTAGGTAACGGTGGCATAGCTCATGCATGAATCTAAGAGCCTATCTCCTCTGCACCTTTTTATCACAGACTTTCATTTCCTGACCTTGGCTGGTGTTTCCGCCGGATGATTATTGACACCCTTGGTTGAGGTAGCTTCTAAAGATGACAGAGGTACTTCCAAGCTCTCTTCTCCTGTCTCCTTGTCATTATCAGTAACTCCCACTTTGGCTACTGCAGTTGTCGTTTATTCAGCCTCTTTCGTTTTTGAGAGGGGTTGTTCAGTAGCAAAGCACTCCGTTGTCAGAGTGCCATCAGCCAATGTGGTGTCATTATGGAGCATCGCCCTGTTGCTTGCTCTCTTTCTCACACGGTTGATAGCATAGAATTCTTTGCAAACTGCTTGAACTCGCACTGATGCATACCATATGAGTTCTCCATAAAACTTCTTTGTGATTGAGAAGCATTTAATATGGAACCAGTAGTCGCAGTCATAGCATTGCACCACCTGATCTTCGTCGCCAATACCTTGGGAGCACTTTCTGTAATATTGGATGCCATTTTCTCAGGCCTAAGGCTTCAGGCCTCCGGCCTTCTTCTGTTTCAGGTCGGTGGTATGATCTCAGTTCAGACAGGTATGATTGCAGCTCCCAATGAATTCGTCCAGAGATAACTAAATTAGTAAATAAAATCTATAACTATAATCTGTATGTATGTGTAGCATATGTGAGTAAAATAGGGTCAAAACTAGTCAGAGGTCAAGGTCAATGCCATCCAAAACATGTAAAACACCTATTTGGCCACAATTAGAAAATAGATCAACCAAAGATGTTATGCATAACAATCAATCATGAAAAACACTTGATAGATCAAATTTTCGAAATTGTCAAATTGCTGTTTCCATGGCAACTATTGTTTGTTTGGATTTCACAAGTATTATGCTATGCATGATCTTTTTTGTTACTGGTGAAAATCGAAGCTTTTTTAAGTATATTGGTTTGTCGTGAGCATTATTCTGTCTGTCTGTCTGTCTGTGACTTTCCAAAATCGAATATTTTTCAAGTATATTGGTTGGTTGCATGTGTTATTACTTGCAAAATCGAAGAATTTTCAAGTATATTGGTTGGTTGCGTGCGTTACTACTTGCAAAATCGAAGATTTTTCAAGTATATTGGTCAATTGATGTTGTTATTCTGTCTGTTTGTCAATCGCCCACATGTCACAATTCTAAACCGATCATCATTAAACTTTACCAAGTTGTAGAGGTGGTCTCAACTGAGAAGCCTATTTATTTTAAAGTCAAAGGTCAAAGGTCATCTTGCGGTCAAATTTCTAAAATCGTCATTTTTCATCCGATTTATTTGAAATTTGAAAAGGATTTGCATATTGCATCACTGAATTGATAAACCAACTATTTTTGAGGTCAAAAGATCAAAGGTCAACTTAAGAACAAACTTTTTAAATCATCAGTTTTTATCTGAAAAATTGTCAATTTACATCCTATTAACTTGAAAGTTGAACAGGATTTGCATAGTCCATCACTGAATTGGGAAAGCAACTACTTTTAAGGTCAAAAGGTCAACTGAAGGTCAAACTTCTAAAATCATCATATTTTATCTGAAAAAAGGCAATTATCATCTGATTAAACTGGAAATTAAGCAGCAATTGCAGAGTGCATTACTGAATTTAGAAACCAACTATTTTTAAGGTCAAAAGGTCGAAGGTCAACTTAGTCAAATTTCTAAAATCATCAATTTCAATCTGAAAAATAATCAATTTTCATCCGATTGACCTGAGCTTTGATTAAGATTGTGAATTTTAATCTAAATGAAATGGACAATTTGATGTATCCATGGCAACCTTTGGAGAGGGGGGTGGATTTTGCAAGTATCGTGCTCTGCATGACATCTTTTTCTTGTTCTGTTAGTCTGTTTGTTTGTTTGTTTATTTGTTTGTATGTCAATAGCATACAGGTCCCAATTTCAAACTGATCTGCCTGGTGCAAATTGTCCTCCTCCCCATCCGACCCTCTCTCCTTGCTCTTCTACAATCTCCTACACAGTCTACAGCTCTCCCTACCTACCCCTCTACTCCCTTGTCTTACCCTCTTTATTCTCCTCCCATCTCCGATACCCAAAGCCTCTTCCCCTCCCTCTAATTTAACAGTATGAACCTAAAACATCCAGGGCCTTTGCTCTCACTTGACAGATCTCTCCATACAGTTTGCCACTGACAAACCAGACATAGTCTGCTTAACAGAAACTTTCCTCCTTTGAGACGTCTCTGACTAAATGGTTTCTCTCCCTGGTTACTCCCTCCTCCGGTATTATAGACCTGAGCCTCGTACTGGCGGCGGAGTTGCTCTCTTCATCAAAAACTCTTCCTCAATCTCCATGCACTGCACTCACTCCTCCACACCCCCAAGAATACCTCTGGTTACGGCTTCCCTCCGCTCCCACCTCATGTTTTTCTGTGTGTTATACCGTCCACCGAACAGTGATGACTCCATTTACATCTTGTTCACCGAAAACATGGACCAACTTCTATCCTCTCATCCATACTCTCTCTTCCTCATATACAGTGACTTCAATTGCTATCATGCCAGTTGGCTGGGTGTGGGTACCTCTCTCACATGCCATGGCACTTCAGCAAAGGATTTCTGCGACTCATCGAGACTGACACAATCTGTCAATTTCCCGACCTGGATCTCAGCCTACAGTACTCCATCTCTTCTGGATTTGATTTTGACCAATTTCCCAGAAAATGTCTGCTGTTCTACTTCTGCTCCAATCAGTTCATCTGACCATGTGCTTGTTAAAGTGGTCATCTCTCTGGCGGTTATTAGAGAACTACCTCAGCACCGACGAGTCTGGCATTTCACTAAGACTGACTGGCATGGTCTTCAAGCAGCCATAAAACTTCTAGATTGGTCTCCCATTTCTACTCTCACCAAGATCAACTCATCCTGGTAATTTTTTCAAAGAAATTTGTTCTCTCTCTCATGCACAGATTTATCCCATCTCATGTTCAGTTGTCCTACCCTTCCTTCTGAGCATGGTACACTGAAGCTTGCGGTGAGGCTGTTGTCTTGAAACAACTTGCCTTTGCTTCATGGAAGGCAAATCCTCCTCACAGCAATCTCAGTTCCTTCCACAAAGCTCAGAACAAATGTGTGTCTACCCTCAGGAATGCCAGGAAACAACATCTTTGCAATCTTAAGTCTGAACTCTCAAACCTGTCTCCCTCCACCAAATCCTGGTGGCATCTAGTTAAGTCTGTTTCTGGTGAATGTTTCCCCTCCATCCCCTCCCTTACCTCTAATGGCTGCACAACTGACACTGACTGTGAAAAGGCTGATTGCCTAAACTCTGTGTTTGCTTCTAAATCTTGTGTCCCAAACACATGGCTTTCTGTACCCACCTTACCCAGTCACACCTAGCTGTTTCTGGACTCTGTGTCCTTTTCTCCTGACAAGGTGGAGAGCTTGCTCTCAAACCTGGACTCAAATTCTGCAGCCGGTCCAGATTGCATCAGCCCTCATGTCCTAAAAACCTGTTATGCTGTTCTTGCTCATCCTCTCTCTGTTCTATTTACCCTCTCATTTGCTCAAGGACATCTGCCATCTGCTTTGAAATCAGCAAACATTACTGCTCTGCATAAAATAGGTGCAAAAATGGATCCCTGCAACTGCAGACCAATCAGTCTTCTCCAAATAATCGGCAAGGTCATGGAATCCATCATCACTTCCACCATTAAATCCTTCCTCTTCTCCAATGGCTTGATTTTCGATCATCAATTTGGATTGAGACCATCCCCACCCCCCCCCCTTTTCTCCTGCCTTGTTATGTGTTCTGTGTATTAGCTCTTACATGAGCCTCGACATGGTGTCCAAAAATATATATATGGTCGGGCACATTGCTTTTGGACCCTGTCACGGTTTTACTCATTGATTTGCTGTATTCTTTCTTTTTTTAATACAATGTCGAGGCTCGTATGAGAGCGAACACACAGAACGTACAACAAGGAGAGCAGGAAACAAGAGGGGCAGGAGGGGGAAGCACAAAACAGTGGAGAACAGAGACATGAGGAGATCTGTGGAAGGGAGAGGGATGGGGTGGGGTACACATGGAAAACAGGATGGACACTACATGGACTTTCAGGTCCTTATACGACAGGGACTGTCAGGAAGGAAAGCAGGGACTTTGAAGGAGGTGGGTTTGTGGTGGATTAACAGGGGTAGAAAAGATCGTGGTTTTGGATGGAAGAAGATATGAGATGGTGGTGTACAGCTGTTTTGAAGACATGGAGGAAAGAGAGGGATTGAAGAGAGTGTGGGAGTTTGTTCCAAAGATCGGAAAAAAGAGGAATGAAAGAGTGAAGGTGAGTAGTGATTCTTGATTTTGGTAGTTTTACCAGAAGCAGGTTGCTGGCGGACCTTGAGCGCCCTGAGGAAATATGGATGAAATATGGATCGCAGACAGAGCAGGTGGGGGGGGGGCAGGCCAGAGAGGACATGGTAGAAGACAGAAAGACCACCGACCTGCCTGTGATGAAAGAGTGAGAGGCCCAAAGACAGCCTCATTACAGGAGATACCAGTGATCCGAAATGCCATGGTTTCCACAGCGTGAATCTGAGAAAGGTGAGAGGCAGGAACACCAGCCCAGAGGGGAGAGCAGTACTCCATCAGGCTGTGGACGAAAGCTTTGTACGTGGTCAGGAGCTCAGGTGTGCCGAGGAAGGACTTTGCACGACGGAGAATGCCCAGTCAGCGACTGGCTTTGCAGGCCAGCTTGGAAATGTGAAATGGCTTTGGAGGTCAGCTTCTTTAAAGTTATATGAAATGTTTTTGTTGCTGAAGGACATGATGCGATGATCGACTGGAAGGAAACAGGAATGGGGGGAGGGCAGAAGAAGAAGAGAGAGAGAGAGGGGGGAAGCGTTGTTTGCCAGTGATTATGCTGCAGTTACACAAATACATCAGAATTCTGCGATAGCCCTTTATTTTAAAAGTAAGAAACTTCAAACTCAGTGGTGATTGTGTTGACACTATCTATAATTGTGCATGTGTGTCATTCAGTCAGTCAGTCAGTCAGTGTGTCTCTCTTCCATAACCCCAAAACCATGAAGCGAAGCGACCCCAAGCTTTGCATGCATACAAAGGGAGCTCCAAGGGAGTGCGTGAATGAAAACTGGGTATTTGGGTAAATTTAAACACCCCTTTTGAAGATGATTAACTGCTTACCGTTATGAAAGGCTTATCCTTGGTCAGCCCAAGTTAACCTTGCAGGGATCTTAGCTGCCATTTTGATTCGGCCGACAAAAGATGCCTTGCCTTGGAAACATGATGTACTCTCATGGACTAAATAAAGTATATAATCAAAATATGATTTCCGATTTGAGGATCGGATCTTGTGGATTAAATAAGTGTCAAAATCTGGAGTGAAATCTGAAAATTTAAAGACATTACCACTTCGTATAACTAAGCATGTGTCTTATAATCTCAAATCAAGACTGTGGACCCTCTATCTCCATACTGACACAAGAAAATGTGAAATTGCTGAAGCATTAAACTGAACTTTTTTGCTGCCCAGCTGTTTTTTTTTCACTGTTTTTCCCAAAGTGTAACTTAATTGAATATAATCAAGTAGGTGAAGGATCCTGTGGCTTGAGCAGTGGGTGTGGCGACCGCGGCTCGGTTCTGCGTGGAGACATCCCTGGAGTTAGGAAGGCAAAATAAATTGGAGGATTAGAGTGATTAAAGCAACAGGACACATGAACTACGGGTTCAAGGGAGAATTGAAAAATGTTTTTAGTGGTTATAAAGCAATGAATCCCCACACCACGGCAGGATGGCCTCGAGGTATGTGAACTTGCTCAAAGCTGTCTAGTCTGGGTTGGAATTGTTTCACCTTTTCGTGCAATCTGCTTTCACTTAGGATGTTATTTCATTTCATTTCATCAGGAGCTTGGAGCAATGTTATCTTCAATATAAAAGTCTTCAACATATATATATATATATATATATATATATATATATATATATATATATATATATATATATATATATACATATATATATATATACATATATATATATATATATATATATGTAAAAGTGAATAAGACTTTGTTTGTTTGTGACACCACTCCTCTGAGCTCTCAAGGTTAATCGCTACGAAACTTTACACCCTACCAGTGGTTTTAAAGTCATTTTCTCACAATTCATAACTTATAAACACACGAGCCACCACATGTTTTAAGTGGGAAGAGGAGGGTAAGTGGGGGGAGGACAGAGTTGGGGTTTTGATTGGGGGGGAGCAAGGATGGCGCAGAGTTGGGAGTGGGAGGTTGAAACTTTTGGGGAAGGGGGTGAGGACGTTTTGGGGGGGGGCGGTTGAGGAGTAGTTGTGGGGAGGGGATTGAAGCCTTTGGGCTGGGAGGGCGAGGCTGAGGGCTTGGGGTTTGTGAGGATGTGGTGAGAGTTGAGGACATTAAGTCACGTGGTGCGGTGTTCCGTAGATACCAACTAGTATAATATTGTTATGGTCTGGGGTTCAAGGTTCGCCACGAGGGGAAGTGCTCGGGTTCCTCCTGAACACTGAGTCCTGAGGCCACCAGCCATAGATAACTCCATGACCTGGTGGGTTGTTAAGCAACCACAAATGCCGATTGGTACTGCCAATCCTGGCAGGGTGTCACTACTCCGCGTGGTTACCTTACCTTTGGATGACTGCATCAAGTGGGTTTCACGCCCTCAGCACACATTTGGATTATTGCCGAGTGATACAATGAGAATACGCTGGTGAGGCCTGTAACATTTGCCACGGCGGCCGTGGGGTCGCCAAAATATATGGCCACTAGCAATTATATGGCGGCCGCAGTATTTCCACGGTCACACAATGTAGCAGTCACATATGTTTTTATTTTTCGGGGAGCCGCGCGGCATATTTAGAAATTGTGGAGACCGAAAATGTGGGGTTGCCGTATGGTCTTTGATTTGATGTAGCACGGCGACCTTAAGGGGGCCCTGCGGCGGCCATAGAATTTTCAAGGCAGACGCAAGGTAGCCTCAAGGTGCCCGCAAGGCGACCGCAGGGGGGCGAACGTGCGGCCAGACGGACGGTAACGAGTGGGTTCATTTTTTTTTCATTTTTTTTTTTTACCAGTTTTTTTTTTTCGGCTTGTTGAATTGCTATGGCGAATGTAGAAATGAAAAAAAGTTATAACTCCGCGTTATAATTCCACGGCGACCCCTATGGCCTGTAAAAGATAGCCAAACGCCATAGGGCCACCCTGAGGCCACCGCAGAAACTCTGCGGCCGCCGCATGTTTCTGTCAATTCAGAGGGTGTACGGCCGCCGTATCCTCGCCGTAGAGCAAATGTGACTTTGGCCTGAACAAAGCAAATCACTTGGGGTAGAACTTCCAGGCGAACACTATGTGTGAATTACACTGGACCAATGGAGGAAAAGACGTGAGAAACTGGGTACATTTACAATGCAAGCAATTTTATGATTCAAAAGGGTGGGGAAAGATATATTGCACAAGCAATGGTTTTAACACAATGGAAAATAAATACAGTATGTGCAGCAGTGAAAGCAGGACTGGGTCTAACATGACAGGCATCATCAGAAACACTCCCGAGGAAAGATAGAATACTCCAGAAAGATAAGAAAAGTACGAGGTGTTTGTGACCTCTACGAGAATTACAAGGCGAGGTCGATGGACCTGCGCAAACTCAGTCACTGAGGAGTGGGAATGAGGAGAAAACACTGATGGTGTCTATGGTGTGTGGTCAGAGGTGTGGTGAGGAATGCAGTGATTGGCAGGTGATGTGCAGATGCGAATCAGTGGACCCTGGTAATTGCTGATGCTCTTTTGTTGCTGAAGGACATGATGCGATGATCGACTGGAAGGAAACAGGAAGAAACATCCACAGAGAGATGAGATGTAAATAAAGAAAATAACGTGTGAGGAGATAGGCTTAATGAAGTGTAAGGAGGTCTGTACGTGTACTATCTCTTATACTGCGCTCGGTGTGGCTCTTCCGCTCATTCCGCACTCCACTCCATGGGCTCTGTTCCACTCGTTCCGCTAAGCTCTGTCCGTTGTCTGCCAACCAGGAACACCAAGACCACAAGAAGGCGCAGAACCAATCAGGTGGAGGTGGAGTGATAGTGGACCAGGTGGAGTAATAGCATTTTCCAGCGCTCTCATTGATGCGCGGATGATTACCACGGCGTATGGCGATTACCTTCCAAGCCCGTGTGAGCGTTCGGCGGCGGAAATGGCATCATTCGCTCTGAGCTCTTCCACACGACTGAGCTACATGATTAGCATGGGACTGGGATGTTCGGTCACGTTCTTCAGCTGTAAACGGACAATGAACACGCAATGGGAACCACAATTGAGTGGAGCTACAGGGTGATCCACACGATGTAGAACAGAGTGTAGCGCACACCAAGTTAAATGTCAGACCACCCAGATCCGAGTCTTTGCCACGGTTCGGCTGCTCCTTTGTACCCTGTTGGTCCCAAAAGGTGGTGTCGGTGATGATTGTGATTGAGTGACGGCAGCGCTGGCATAGCGGTGAGGTCACAATGTGGTGGTTCGTGATGGCATAATGGTGGTTCAGGATGGTTTTGGTCCAGAGTCGAGGCTCATGGAAGAGTTTACACAACAGCAGACCCTGCCCTTTACAAGTCCCGATTTTGCCTTTTTTAAGCAACTCCTCTGCCAGTATAATGACGTACATCGTACAGTACAGAAAGCAAGTGAGGAAAATCGCCGCAAATGTGGGCTCTCAGTCCAAGATGACCATATTTATCTTCTTCTTTGACGTTCTTATGGAGTTGGTCGGGGGAATCTTGGCAGAAGTCTTCCATGATCTGGCTGGCCAGGCCTAATGTTCTACCAAGGTTAGGGCAGGAATTTGTCATTTCTTCATGGTGCCGGCAATTGCTCGCCTCCTCTTCACAAAGGACATGGCCATGGGATCTTTAACATCCACCAATTTACGGCCCACATAATTAGGAAACACCGAGATGGAAGTTTATAGCTGTGTTGGGATTCGAACCTCGGTGAGACAGCTTCGAGGAGAGTGAGCGTACCTCGATTCAAGATGGCAAGTAGGATTTACTGTCGCACGCCCATGCGCGTGCTGGGCGCTTACGCGTGCGCGTGCTGGGCATGTCCCTGCCCAAAAGACTGTTTAACTCTTCAATCGTTATTGATTTGAATCGCCATTGCCAGCACATGCTGACTTCACGTTACACCTTGTTGGGCAGGATTGATGAATTCGAGATCCAACGCCAGGAGTGTATAATCATCCGATCAAGAAAGATAGACTGCAAGACCAGAGGAGACAGCCGACTGATTAAATGTGATCTCGTTACAGAAAAAGATGTCCCAATCCCGGTCTTCTATGGAATGTCTTTCTGCCTTCCAGGTACAAACCAGACTCGACTTTGCTTGAACAGACCGGAGAAAACGCATTCAGGCCGAGAGGTCATAAGGAGTGAAGGGAACGGGAGCGAACCTGTCGTGAGCGAACCAGCTTCTGAAAGCTTATCAATAAAAACTTTAACAATACAAAAAAAGCCTTCAATACAGTCAGGAACCCGTCTGTCAATAACATGAGATCTGCAGTTTGAAGGTTGTTTCAAGAGGATCTTTTCAAAGAGAGTCCGGCTCATTTCAACATCACAATAAGATGACTCGTCCAAGTTGTGTAGCAAGATAAACGGTTTGAACATCCATAAAGTCATGGGTTTTTAATTTTTTTTTTAATTTTTAATAACAAAAAATGTAAAGCATTGTTTGATCTATCTGGTGCATTGACCCTTGGCCTCTGCTAACTGATGCGCATCTTGGCATGTTGGCCTTTTGCTTGTCTGTGTCTTTTTCTTTGCATATAAACCTCACGATTACTATTTAACCCCCTTGGCCGTGGATTCGTGTAATAGGTAACCAGTAACGTTTTGTTCGCCGAAATTCTTAGAAATCGACTGAATGACCTTTCGCTTGGCAGATAATCATGTGGATTCGGCTGGCATGGATCCTCGCGCCACGGGGTGAGCCTCGAGAGCGTATCTTTTGGAACAAGAACCCAGACGTCCATCCATCCAAAATCCAGTCTTAAAAAACAAACAATACAAAACAAAAAAACCACATGGAATCACATTTTCAAATCGGTTGTACTTATTTCCCCCTTCTACCGGTTGTCCTCTGACTTCTCATCGCAATTGGCCTCAATATTTGTGCAACAAGGTTGTCACGTTCATTTGCACTAATATTGGACAATGTTTGTTCATTGTCGCAGCGAGTCAGTATTATCATGCTGAGCGAAGAACCCGTCTGAGCCGACGGGTTATTAACTCCACAATTACTGATGTGTGACTTGTGATACCACCGGGAGCAGTGCAATGTGATGCACATTCAATTCAAGTATTGAGAAATGGGGTGATCTCCACGCCATGAAACCCCCAGGACCATGGATAAAAAAATTTACCCCCTGGAGCCTTGCGGTACACCCCCCGAAGTACAACCGCCAGTTTTGAACTCATTCTGTCCAGCGGTTCAAGAGTGCATAGAAGTCAAACACACACAAACACACAAACACACACACAAGCATATAACTCCAATACACTGAACAGTTTACGTTTTGTACCCCATTGATAGGCCGCATCTGAATCCGGACCTGAACCAAATTCGAATCGGCTTGTTCTTGTCACCGACCAAATCATCCACCTAGTTTTGCCATAACTCGTCCATAACGTTTTGAAATATCATTCTATGTATCGTTTTTCGTCTCATCGTCTCTCAATGGTGAAGAATCACTGAAAAAAAAAATTCAATTCTCAGACTGGATCCAGAGTCAGATCTTCACCAAAATCGAATGAATTCGTCCTCAAACACGAAATGGTGGGAAAACATAGCAATGGCAATTATGCAGGAAATGGTGGGAAAGTGTACACAGGCAATGGCGATAATGAAAGCATGTATACATTTCCCCTTATCCCCTACGTGTCATTCGCGCCTTCAGATGCCTTAACCAATCACTTAGCACTTTAACTAATTGGTGCCAAGACATACACCCGAAGAAGTGACATTGAAAAGGGGTGGAGAAGAAGAAGAAGAAGAAGAAGAAGAAGATGAAGAAGGAGAGGAAGAGAGGTGAGAAAGGAGTTGTGAGGGGTCGTCTGAGAACTCCGACACACCTTGCCACAACCTGGCTGGATTGTGGCCACCTAACGTTCTGGCCCGATGGTCTGTATGTATCTCGTCCCCCTCACACCCCCTCCCAGATTCTCCTCTCCACTCCATTCACAGCCATGATCTTCTGGGGGCACTCGATGGTATCTGGCTGGACTCGATGGACTACGCATCTTTGGCGGGAGCGCTGCCGATGTGGTGGACAGCTCTGATGTGGCCGAGCAGTGAGGTGGGCAACCGAGCTGAGGTGAAGGTGTGCAGGGCGTAGTGTGCAGATGTGCGTGTGGTGAGGTGGGGAGGAATTAAAGCATGACAAGAATGAGCAGTGTGAAGGAGTGAGTGAAGCAAAGCGAAGCGAGAAAGCTGTATAAAGAGTAAGAAAGAAATGCGTGAAGAAAGTCCCGAAGTGCAAATAAGGACAATGGAACGACAATGTAATGATCATCTGATAATGCCTGATAATGTCTCAATTATCTCAAGTCCTTCTCAGTGTCTCTCCTTTTAATCCTACACCCTCCCCCCCCCCCCCATTTTCTCACGGTTCTCGGATCCTCATTGTTGTAGAGGCCGTGAGGGCGGACCGGTCCTCATTGCTGGCGATTATTCAGACCACGTTTCTCTGCCCGGCAACAAAGCCCGATTGGTGGGACAAAACCCTTGTGGTGAATTTTCCAGGGAAGGGGGAAGGAGCGACAATTTGAGAGCACTTGTCACTTTTAATGGACGGCTTCCTGGTGGGGGAATTGAGGAGAAGGTTCCTTGTCCCCCTCCCCTTCAAGTGAATTGGGCCAAATTCTCAGCTCAAGTGAAGGATGCGGGAACAGCGTGATCTGTGTGCATGTGTGTCCCTGACACAAAATGGTTCAAGTCCAGGATCTAGAAAATAAAAGAACATGCACTCAAGTTCGCTCATATTTGCAACGCATATCTATCCACATGAATATGATATATCTTAATAGCTAAACACAATATAAAGGCATAACTAACTTTAATCTACATCGACGTACTTTCTCCTCCCCGATGGCTCACAACTATCACAATAATTTGTCCAAGTACTGTTAAACGGAAGGTTTATGAGTGTCATAAAGGTGATTTGTGTTCTACAATATTCAAGTATATAATTCAATTCAAATTAAATAAAGATTATAATAGTTGTAAAAAAAATTTTAAAAAACAAAAATCGGAACTTTACCGTCGTTGATGCAGCGTCTTTTACATCACCTTATTTAACATGTTACACTAGTTCTTCGTGTCTGTTGTTTGTGTCCTTTATGATGTCAGAAAAATCAGTAAGTGCCTCGTTTGAAATTATTTTCAAATTTGCTTGACTGCCAGACAGGCAGACAGACAGACAAAAAAGTGATCTCACTTATCCTCTCTGCACATGCACGATTGGGACAAATTCAGAGTCAAAGTACATAACAGCTAAACTGCTGGTTTGTCTTCTGATTGGTGTTCAAAATATAACATTCAATTGAAATCAAGTAGTTCCTCAATCATAAACTGACATTTGAAGAAAGTCAGACAGACAGACAAAGTGAACCAATTGCTTAACCCCGCTTTTTGCTTTGCATGCGCGGGGTAACAAACAAACAAACAAATGCACAAACAAACACAAAAGTAAACACACACAAACAAACACATAAACACACACAATGGTGGAGCTCAACGAGGTGCACAGAATGACAACTGAAGGATTGGATGAGTAGGTGAAAAGTTCAACAGACTACCAAATCCAATTTGTACACAAATACAAAGAAAGCAAACCAGAAAACGTATCCCTATCCCACCTTGCAATAAATTTCCAAAGACAGAGGTGAATCGAAGATGTCACACATGAAACCGAAACAGCAATGAATACAGCCCCAATGACTGCAAAAAAGCCAAAACAAAATATAAAACGAAATATCAACGGATATACACAGACAACAGAGAAAACGAGAAAAGAACAGGAAAATATGAAAAAAAAAAGAGTTGGACAGATTGGGCATAGACAAAGAAGGCTCATGGAATGGCTAAGAAGAGGTCACCTCAACTGGGAGAGAGAACAAATCATCATAAACGCCGAAGACTCGGGACACCACACCAATGGCTTGAAGAAAATGGTGGGACTGAGTCAATAGGACAGGTGTGCATTTTGCAAGGCAGAAACAGAAAGTATGAGCCACCTTCTATTGGGATGTAAAAAAACTAGCATCCGTTGAAGACAAAGTCTTCGATATCCCCCGCCATAGTAAATGAGGATTAACAAACTTATATTCCCTAAGCGTGTGCAATATCTATGTGAAGTTTCCCCTTGATCTGACCAGCCGTTCTGGAGAAGATGTTTGAAGGTTTTACGGTAAATTCAGTATGGCCGCCAAACCATGTGACCTATCAATTAAAAATGAACAAACTTCTGAAAGGATGTCTTGGGGAAAGTGTATGTGAAATTTTGCCTCAATCTGTCCAGCCGTTCTGGAGAAGAATATTTTTAAAATTTATTAATTTTCAATCCAAGATGGCTGACGAACCATGTGACCTATGACATCATAAATTTACATTCTGCCCCCAATCCTCCAGTGGAATACGTGAGTGAAGTTTCATGTTAATCGGATGAGGTGTGTTTTTCTATCCAAGATGGCCACCAAACCATGTGACTTGCAATGTCACAATTTTTTCTGTTTATGCAGACATGATGGAAGATGATAGTTGCAAATTTTTACTTTGTTAGGTTATGTGATTCCAGAGAAAACATTATTTAATATTTTTCTTGAATCCAACATGGCTGCCAAACCATGTGACCTATCAATTAGAAAATATCAAAAGGCACTAGTTCACCACTTGCTTGATATGTCTTCCAAATTTCGTAAATATATCTTGAGGGGATTTGTCGTTAAGCTCCGGAAACGAAATGTGACGGATGGACGGACGGATGGACAGAACCCATTTCTATATCCCCCGCCAACTTCGTTGGTTGGCGGGGGATAAAAAAAAAACTCATGTCAGAAGAGCTGGACACACAAAGGAGGAGAGAAGGAGATTGGGACCATACTTTGTGCAGAGCATTGGTACTACCTTAGCAGTCTCCTTGGCTATTGGGCACAATCCTAGATGGGTCGCCACTCCGACACAGTATACCAGCTATACCAGCATGCTGGCACTCATTTTGCTGACCTCGGAAGGATGACAGGCTGAGTTAACCCCACCTGGTATTAATTCAACAGCTGAGCAGGATTTGAACGCAGGACCCTTGGATCCAAAGCCCACCACCCTAACCATTAAGCCAACACCAGCAATAGACACACAAAGGAACAACAAGGTGTGTGGAGTAATGGTGGTGGTCGTATGGCAGCTTAGCTGCCGGGGTAGCTATCATTTCTTGAAGCGCAACTGTGTCGCTGATGCAGTGCCCCTCTACCAGTACACACACTGGAACTGATACTCATTTCACCGACCTCGGAAGGATGACAGGCTGAGTCAACCCCCTGGTGTATTAATTCAGCGGCCAACGGGGCTTGAACTCAGGACCCTAGGATCCCAAGCCGCCACCCTAACCACTGAGCCAACATCAGGCTTACATGTGGAGTAATCAGCTGGCACATCTGCAAAAAATTCAATATCCCAGTTTTAGAAAACTCATTTAAACATGAACCAAAAACAATCATTGTAAACAAGGAAGTAGCACTCACGTATGACCTGATGATCCCATTGAGCGTGAACAGAGAAAAAGCATTGTGAATGGATATAGTACTGTCGGACCCCGCAGGGGATACGATACGTTCCTGGAAAATTCCGCGAATGGCAAATCCGTGAATGTCGGGGAATTGTTTCAATGTAAAAAGGTGGGATAGGATCCTGGCGGTTCATGATTCATGAGGGAAAATCAAAAATCCTACGAAAAACTGCGAATATGCACGTAAAAAAAACCTGTGAATATGCACGCAAAACACTGTGGATCTGCCAACAAAAAATAAAACCATGAAAACACCTGCGAAAAACTGAAAACACGCAAAAAAAACCCCATGAATATGCGAAGCACAGGGCCGCGAATGTCATGACAGGTCGCATTTTATAAACCGTGAATACATGGGGTCCGCAAACAGTGAATCCAGGAATAGTGTGGTTTGACAGTACTGAGGTACAAAAACAAACAAACAAGGCATTGCTAACTAAGGCATCAGTAACCAGTGATTTTGCCCAAAGCAATGCAGAAATCAAGAAAATTACCAAATACCAGGATCTCAAAAATGAAGCCAAAAGATCTTGGAAGCTGAAGAGTGCCGAAATTGTACCAGTGATAATTGGAGCAACGGGAATGATGAAGAAGAACCTTAAGATCTGAAAAACCATCCCTGGGAATATTATTACAAACTAACTACAGGTGAAAGCTGTCTGGGGGCTCAATTAGCACAAACGAATGCCCCTTCTAAACACAAATATTTGTGCACGCATGCACAAGTGCGCACGCACACACACACACACACACACACACACACACACACACACACACACACACACACACACACACACACACACACACACACACACGCACGCACGCACGCACAAACACACACACACACACATACATACACATACACACACGCACACACACCCCCACTTGTAAAATTTATATTCCTTGTAACACCCAGCAGGAATGGCCAGGGAGTCATGTTATTATCATTGTTATTATTACTATTATATGCTTGGTCGTCTGTCCGTTTTTTTCTGTCAGTATGCAACATTCCGTTCCACACATTGTTTGGACAGTTCCTCTGACCCCACAATTTCAACCTAAAAAATCCTACAGCTGTCATGTTGGCTCGGAGCTGTCATATTCACAGTTGCCATGCACTCCATATAAGTTTCCCTTCAGTGTAAAACAACCAAAGTAACTGTCAAAAGGATCATCAAATATTAAAAGGATGGAGCTGATATGCATCACAGGCCATGGAAAAAATCACAAGATGTATTGGCTTCCACGATCGAGGCAGTGGTCTGTTGTCTATCCACCATCCAAACAACTATGTAGCATTCTCTCAAGCAGGGATTTTAACGTGGAGATTATGCTGGTCCGTGCTATTAATTTCCAGTTGGAAGTGGGAGGGTGAGGACCTGGGGGTAGCGGAGTGGAGGTTTAAGACTTGGGGATGGAGGAGAGAGAGCAAAAATAGGACAGAGTTGGGAATGGGAGGTTGAAGCCCTGGAGGGGGGGACTGAGTTGAGGAATTGTAGTGGGGAGGGGTGGAGAAGGGGTTTGAAGGCTTGGAGTGGGGAGGGGATTGATGCCTTCGAGTTGTGAGAGGGGGGGGTGAGGACTTGGGGTAGGAAGGTGAGATTGATGACTTGTGGTTTGTAGAGGGTTGGGGGGAGTTGAGCCTGTCCGATCCGGTTTTGCATTTGTGTGCTTGGCAGATATGGCAATGCTTATAAACGCCAGGAGACGCCAGCATTCGTGGCTGTATTTCACTTCCACCCATGAAATAACCTGGAGAATCTCTTAAACTTAGCTGAGTTACAAAGTGCTTGCGTGCGTGTTTTTTCAAGTCGCGACTTTTTTTTAACCTTTTGAGCTTTTGTCATAAATTTTTCAACAAACTTTATTATGAAGATGGAGAGAAGACCAATTAATAACTAGGTCAAAATGTCAAAGGGCAAATTCACTGTGCAGCGTGAAACACTGGGTTTTTTTTTTATTAATCGTTTGTCTCTTTATTTTGTCCATTTGCATTTTGAGATGCTTTGTAATTTACCATTTGAGCCTTTGTCATAAAATTTTCAACATGAGAATATGGAGAAGACTAATTAATAAATTTGGCTTTTTTTCTATTGTTTTCGTCAACTTTAATTTGAGTATAAAGCGGACATGGAGCGGCCTTGTATTTTGTGATGCTTTCTAATGATTGTTAATTTATTATTCATTAGCAATAACCTTGCAATATGCAGACAATACCCTGGACCTTCATGACTCGATCAACTATCATTATTATTAACACACGGCATACATACGGATAAGGTACGCAGGTAAGAGTCTTGGGCAACCGACCGTGACCTGCAATCCCTGAACTTCCCTGCACATTCCATCCTGCCCATCCATTCCATTACCATTCCATTCTTGAAGACCTGGAGAGAAGAACAACATTGAAGAGAATGTGGAAGTTGGTTTCAAAGGTGGGAAAAAATAGATGAACGAAAGAGTGTAGGTGAGCAGTGATCCTGGATTTTGGGAGTTTCACCAGAAGGGGTTTATGATGGACCATGTGTGCCCTGCAAAGACACCTGGGAGGGACAAAGCATGGAAAGAACAGAGGATGGGTACATCAGTGGGTTAGGGATGGGTGATTCCAAGAATTTTGGAACGATTTAAATCCTGATACTTTTTTCTAGGAATTTATGGAATCTATTACGATTACTAGTACTGTGCTTTTTTTTTGTTTGTTTTATTTTTGTTTGGTTTTGGGGGATGGGGAACTATTACATTTCATATGAAACATTCCAAGAACAGCAGCATGCAAGTTCCAGTCGCTGTCAAGCAAGTGTGCCATGAGTGATATTCGCTTGGGTTTGACAAAATGTCCAGATGTGTGTTGTGAGGGCAATGGAAGTAGCAGCATGAATAATCATAGCAAGTTTTCACCTGGTTTCTTGATACATTTCAGGAAGCATATGTCACATGATTGTGCAACGACTTGGATGGTCTCATATTTATAGTCCAAAGCCCCCACAAAGTCTTTGAAACCAGTCTTCAACAACAGATGCAAGTTGATCAGCATCTGGTTAATAATGTGATTTTGTCTTTCTTGGAGAATCAGTGCCATACTTGGAGCAGTTTGAGATTTTACAAAATATGCTTTGAATGATCAGTTGTGAACTTGTTTCCATTGCAGACTTTTGTTCCTTTGATTTCACATTCTCAACCATCACTAATCATCCAGGTGGCTTAATTAGCAACGAAAATGGTCAAGATCGATACACGTCGCCGGACAAAAGCACCAAATTTTGCCAAGAGCCTCCCAGGGTATAATGATGGAAAAATTCCGAACTTGCAAAGAATTTGTTGCACGGGAGGGCTGTGATGTCATCATGACGTCATCAAATAAAATGGCACATAAATCCGAATTGTAGTTTTCACAGTAATACATTGGTACTTGTAATGTTTTAAGATGACAAAAAAATCTAATAATTACATTCTTTTGGTACTTCAGAAGATATTCAATATGTTTTTGTATGTTAATCGTAGTCTGCCTGGCGTTTTGGGTGTACCATCGCCGGAGTGTGAGGTGGGGGCTTTTCTCGTCTCCACTAAATAATTCAGAAATACCTCGGGTTAAGAGGCAGAAATTTTCTACACAATATCTTTGGGTCAAGGTCTATAAAACTGCGAAAACAAATTCAAGACGCACACCGAGATGACGTCACGGTGATGTTATATTCTAAAAATGCAATTTTTGGCCAAAATTTCGATATTGTTAGGTTTCTGTAATTTTCTCCACAAAACTGAAAAATATATCTATATACTAATAAATGTGTGTGTGTGTGTGTGTGTGTGTGTGTGTGTGTGTGTGTGTGTGTGTGTGTGTGTGTGTGTGTGTGTGTGTGTGTCAGTGTGTGTCCTCCATAACACCAAAACCATGAAACCGAGCAGCCTGAAACTTTGCATGCAAACTAAGAAAACTCCAAGGAGCTGCATGATTTAAAATTGGGTATTTGGGTTCATTAAAACACGCCTTTTGAAGATAATTAACAGCCTTTTTAGACCACATCTGCAGTATTGTCAACCATTATGGAGACCGTTTCTGAAATGGGATTGCAACCTGTTGGAGAACGTGCAATGCTGTGCAACACGCATGGTACAGGGGGCAAGCAAGCTTTTCTTATGAGCAACGTCATGCAAATCTGGATCTGTTTCCATTGGAATATAGATGGATAAGAGGTGATTTGATTATGCTTTAGAGAATTCTGCGTGGTGAACTCAACGTTTCATTTGAAGAACTGCTGGCCCGATGTACAGACAGTGGGCACTCGCCTTCATTGGCACTCCTGGAAGTTGGTAAAGCCTTCGGCGTGTTGTCGGATAAGAACAGCCTTCTTTACCCACCAGCTGGTCAATGTTTGGAATGGACTTTCTGAGGACACTGCCCAAGCGTTGACGAATGACGGCTTTAAGAGAAATATTGACAGCTGCTCTTCTACCAAAGATAGGACTACATGCAGTGTACGTCCTCCTGTCCGACAATGACTTGGATTGACTTGAGTTAATTATATCACTTATCAGGCGATCCTCGGCCACTTCGCTCTATATGGGGTGCTAAGGCATTTCCTAGGTTACTTGCTGGGGTCTGAAGTCACCATGATTTTTGACCTGCTCAACCATGCTTTGACTTGGGACAGGCCGCAACGATTTCTTCACGATAAAGGTTTTTTTTTCACTTTCATCACTCATATTATCGAATGCCTGTTCATCATAGCTACGAATCGCTGGAGATATGGCAATGCTTATAAACGCCAGGAGACGCCAGCATTTGTGGCTGTATTTCACTTCCACCCATGAAATAACCTGGAGAATCTCTTAAACTTAGCTGAGTTACAAAATTTAAACTCCAGATTTGAACTCAGCAGCATTTCCGACGCTAAAAGAAAGTGTTCATTTGTCCAATTCGGACATATTTGACATTTTGGGCGTCTCCAGGAGTTGTATGTTTAATATGACGGTTCGGTGGTTGCCTATCGTATGCCAAGCGAGCCGTTTCTTATCAACCATTTCTTTGGCACGCTTAAGGCATTTGGTGAGCGCTCTACAATATTTGCACTGTCACTGAATACTGTATATCGATCAACTTGAACAAAGTTAATTGCTACTTGCCTCCATTGGCCATGTGTTGTTCTGCAGTGCAACAGGCGTGGCTGACTTGCTGAAAATCCAAGATTTTGTTTTCCACGACGTTTCCCCTCTTTGTTCTTCCATGAAACAACTCATCGCTTCGGCATAGATAAATAAAAATAAAAATTAAACGTTTTGCTTTTAAAAGTTTCTTCAAATATTCCATGCATTGCTTGGTGAAGCCGCTTGGCACGTGTTCTTCAAGTTTCAATTGCGACACCGTGGTTATATACCAGAGGTAGGGGAGCAAAATAAATTATTTGATCACAATGAGAAAAAATGTTTTTAGTTATGAAGTAAGGAATCGCCACATCATGGCAGGAGAGCTGAGAGGTGTGCAAGTTCACTCTGTAGCCTGGATTTGAATCCCGACCCAGCTATAAGCTGTTATCCCGGTGTTTCACAAGCAGAATGATTCATCACTGTGTGTACCATCTCTCAGATGGATGTTAAACTGGGTGTCACATCTGCTGAAATCCCTCACTCCTCTCCCTCTTTCTGACCCAGACACCTCCCCCCCTCCCCTTTCCTCTTCCCTCCCACTCTCTTCACCGATCTCTATCTCTATCTCTATCTCTATCTCTATCTCTATCTCTATCTCTATCTCTATCTCTATATCTCTCTCTCTCTCTCTCTCTCTCTCTCTCTCTCTCTCTCTCTCTCTCTCTCTCTCTCTCTCTCTCTCTCTCTCTCTCTCTCTCTCTCTCTCTCTCTCTCTCTCAATCCTCCCCCTGGTCCCCCACCCTTCCCCCTCTGTTGAGGGGACTGTAGTATGTACAAATCAGATTCTGAGTGAACTGACCGGTAGGATGCAAATGTCACTGCATGTATGAGCATGCACGTATGCAGGCAGACCTTTGCCAGAACATAGCATGGATTTGAAGTGCTCCCATCCCAGGTGTTAATGTGTGTGTGTGTGTGTGTGTGTGTGTGTGTGTGTGTGTGTGTGTGTGTGTGTGTGTGTGTGTGTGTGTGTGTGTGTTTGTGTATGTGTGTGTATGTGTGTGTGCGTGCACGCATACAAGTTGCTGTTGTTGCCTACTCTCTCCACATGTGGGTGGGTTTCATCAGGAGATGAAACAGAGACCTGCGAGGTCTCAAAATATCCCCTTCCATGTGTGTGTCATTATTTTGTATCTACATATGTGGGTTTCAGAATGTGGAATGGAGTCCTCCCAGGGTGGATACAAAGTATCTACCTTCATTTCGGTAAGGGGTCACGATTCACGGACCAAGCTGTGAAGTTTTCTGTTCTCAAAGTTTTGTGCTGAGGGCTCTCTTCAGGATTCTCAATGAGCCCTGGAACAGCTTCCAACTGGAGTTCATGTGTAACAATATTCCCAGGGATGGTTTTCAATATCTCTGTGAGGTTCTTCATCATCATTCCCGTAGCTCCAACTGTCACTGGTACAACTTTGGTATTCTTCAGCTTCCAGGATCTTTTCACTTCATTCTTGAGGTCTTGATATTTAGCAATTTTCTTGATTTCTGCATCGTTTAGTCCAAAATCACTGGCATTAATACCTCACCTTGCAATGCCTTCTCTTTTATGTACCTAAGTATGACATCTGGTTGCAATGCTTTCTTTCGATGTTCACACTCAATGGGATCATTAGGTTGTACATGAACGATACTTCCATGTTTTCAGTGATTACTTTTGGTTTATGTTCCCACAAATTTTCTGGAACTGGGATATAAAAGTTTTTGCAGATGTCGCAGTAGATTACTTAACAAACACTGTTGTGTCATTGGGTGTACAAATGTTCTGACATGAGTTTTTTGTGTGTGTGTTTAGTCATCAAGCATAACATATCATTATCTTTGCTAACACAACCTCCACCACTCACCTTTCTCTCTATTTTTTTTCTCCTCACTGTATGTCTCTACGTCTCTCTCAATAAACTTCTCTTTTCACTCTCACTCACACACACACACACACACACACACACACACACACACACACACACACACACACACACACACACACACACACACACACACACCTCCTCGCACCCCTCCCTCCCGCAGTATATAGCAATGTTTGGTGAGGCATCGCTCTCCCCACCTCCCCCTCCTTCATCGCTCTTCCCCCTTCCTTGTTTCCCCCTCTCCTCCCTTCCCTGAGTCCTCTCCCTTCCCTCCCTCCACTCTCTTCCCTTCCACCCTCCTCTCTCTCTCTCTCTCTCTCTCTCTCTCTCTCTCTCTCTCTCTCTCTCTCTCTCTCTCTCTCTCTCTCTCTCTCTCTCTCTCTCTCTCTCTCTCTCTCTCTCTCTCTCTCTCTCTCTCTCTCCCTCCCTCCCCCTTAATATTCCCTTCAATGAAGTGTGATGGGTTGTATTTGCTCGCTAAAAAATAATTGTCTGGCATCAACTAAATGTGAAATAAACTTGTGCCCACACTGTTATACAGGAGTCAGGCTAAAGTTTTGAGGAAAAAAGATGGGAGCCCAACTTTTTAGTCACACCATCTTCACACCATGACCCCCTGTTTGTATAATGCAAACAGGAAAAATGATTTCAATATCATCGGCTTTCAGGTTTCTAGCTTTCAGCTCTTAATTCCGGAGTTGGGGCAGAATGTTTGATCCACATTAATACACTGTTTTGAGTTATATATGACAATGATAAGTGCTTGTTCCAGTCTATACCCGATCCCAAAATATCAGCTTTGTCTTTTACCAACCCCACAATATGAAATCCCATCATCTTTTAATGCATGGCGAAAATCCAAACAGATAGCTACAATTGTTCTCAGATATTAACTTATGCTAACCTATGACATGTCTTGGTCGAGATACGAGGTGTTTGAAGCTACAAAAATTCAGATGGTCGGCATGAATTTGGCAACTTGTGTAATTTGCAAAAAAATTACCCTCGAACATCTGACATACCCACAGATTCGACCAAGCGTCAACGCTTTCTCAGTTTACAGGGATTTCCTCGAAAATGTAGATGACTTCAAGAACTTGGATGCTCTACCATTGTGTGTGGACTTTGGATAAGAGGGAACACCAGAAAGCTTTCTCGCAAACAATGCCTCATGGCATTGCTCTTGTCACCAGACATTCAGCAATTCCAAACTTGAGTGGGAAAAAAAAGAGTAGAAAATGAAAACAAGAGGAAATTTCTGGGGAGTTGGATATCTACCGATCTAATAGACAATCAACAATTTGTGGTAAAGATGTCTGCATTTACTGTGAAAAGGTCACCTCCATCAAGCTGCATGAGTTTTCAATATTCAGTGCTGACGAGTCCGTGAGGCAGATGGAAACTGAGATGCAGGATGAGTGCATTCTGGCCAATCTGTTAGGTGGAGATTTGATCACTTTGGAAGGCAAGTATCATCTTCCATGTCTGACACAGTACCGTAATCACTACTGAGCTCATCGATGACAATGCATTACTACCCCAAACAGAGATGGAGAGAGAGAGAGAGAGAGACAGAGAGAGAGACACAGACACAGAGATACAGAGAGCTTTTACAGAACTGGTACCCCAGATTGAGTATTCAGCTGAGGATGGAACATGCCTTTTCGAGTTGTCTGACCATCATCAATTGTACCAAAGTTGACTGAAAGGGCTTGGACAAGACATCTCAGCCAATAAGATCCACTTCAAGACCAGGCTCCTTGAGCACTTTGCAGACATGGGTTTACAAGAACAGCCAGATCGTAAGAACACCATTCAGGTATTTCCAGGGAACGAGACGCTTAAATACAGACGATGCTTCAAAGTTCCTTGCGGGACATGCTTAAATGTTGCTTCTTTCGACATAACTATGAATTGGAAGCTCTCTGATTTGCAAAGGTTGCAAAAATTTGCAGAGAGGAGATGCTGACGGATGAAAAGTTCACTTTTTCTGGAAGCTTCACGACAAAGTGTCAGCAAAATATGCTGCTCAGCACCAAACTGCTCACATGAATGATTTTCTATGGACCAGCACTTGAAGGAGATACTGAAGATTCTCAAGCTTGTCTCACAATCTCTCAAATGTTGCTTCACAACTACAAGAAGAGGTTGAACACAGTCTTCTTGCAGTCCACACTCTACAGAGAGAGAGAGAGCCTTTTCTTCCCATTTATGTCGGTACGAAAATTCACACTGTAACGAGACAAAAAAATACAATTGAACAATTAGCCAGTTTGAGTCTGAGCATCTCATACAGCCATGTTCTCCAACTTGAAAACAGGGTGGCCCTCTCCATATGTGAGCAATTTAAGGCCGATGGTGTGTTATGCCAATCAAACCTGAGACAGGGACTCTTCAATGTTGGATCCTGAGATTACATTGGCTATGATCCCTCATCCACCATAGCTAAGGGTTAATTTCATAGAAGTGGTATAAGTATAATGCAGTTCCCAATTCAGGACAACCCTGCCATTCACAGATCGGGTGAACCCCTCCCCCCTGAGAGTAAAGCATGGACCAGGTCATATCTTCCCGAATCATTCAGCATAGTACCAGCCATGAATCCGAACACCTCGGTGACACGGGTCCCTGTAGTGAAGATGACATCTTACAAGGGAATACTAGAAGAAGCTAAAATCATGGAAGATGCATGGGTCTAGCACACCGTGGAACTTCTTGAGATTGAGGAGTTGAAGAAAGGTGACACGTTATCTTGGGCTGCTTACCATGCTTCGCTCCAGTCCCCCCAATCAACCCACCTGCTATAACAGCCCTCCTTCCTCTATTTGCTGAGAAAACAGACTCCCCAACTATGATAAAGCACACTATGGATGCCCTGAAGTCTATCACGGAATTCCTCAACCCTGGACAAGTTCCTGTTCTAGCTTGTGATTGTCCGATATTTGCAAATTGTAAGTCCATCCAGTGGAATGGCCCACAACACATGGAGAGGACAAACTTGTCATCGTGTTTGGAGCACTTCACATTGAAAAAGCAATGTGGAATACTATCGGTGATTTATTGGAGTCCAGTGGCTGGACCAATGCCCTTACTGAAGCAGGTGCAGCCACATCAGGAAAGGCTGATTCATTTTTCAAAGTCACTCATATGACATGGTCACTGCTTTCGTGCTATCAAAACTACAGCATAATGCATATGCAGCCCATACTAATGGTGAGGTGACAGTGATGCAGAGGATTTCCAGACCTGGAAACAGAACCTGGTAAAGAAAAGCCCCACATTCCAGTTCAGGGATATTGTCTTGTGGATGGAGATCATGATTGTTATCTTCATTAATGCTTGCAGACAGGATAATTTCCACCTCTATGTGGAGTCTATGGTAGCGCTGATGTACCTTTTCTTTGCACTTGACCAATTACAATTAAAGTTGCTGGATCTACGTGCACATTCACAACGTGCTGTCTTTACCGGCCATGAAAGATGATTTCAGCAAATTTTGGGTGGTTAACAAGACCAAGCACAGATTTTCATCCCTTCCGATTGATCAGGTTCATGAGCAAGAGAAAGCGAATGTAAAGGGCAATGGTGGCAAGGTAGTCCTCATGGAAAATCTGGATGCTCTTCAGCGATGGAAGATTGCTGGCCCTGAACAAGCTCAGTTACTCAATTAATTTGAAATTGAATACCTCCTGAGTAAAGGCCATGAGATCAGTTACCAGCAACATGAAGAGGGTGTGTCTGCACTAGAGTTATTCAAGCAACAAACCAACGAGCTCACACAGATTATAACCCAATATGGTAACCCTTTCCTGGATGATTGCCCCGAGCTTCTCACATTGCATACATGAGACAGTGTCGATGGCTCTGTTGTGACCACCGTTTGAAACATTGAGACATTAGGGAAAGAGCAGCACAGTAGTATATCAAGTTTCAGAAGGAAGTTCTTGATGATAGAAGAGTGTCAATCCATGAGCCAGTGAAGAAAAACTCTCTGCCTATCATCATGTCACCAAAGTGAAAGGATATGCTCAAATCAATGCAAATTGCTGCCCTCTTAAAATGTCAGTCCTTGTGGATGTCCCTATATGGCTAATCAGCTACAGGAAGGGGATCCAGTGGTATTTTCAATCATGAAAATCAGCATTACCCTATTTCTCTGTCCACATTTGGCAAACTCCGCACAGGAACGAAATACGATCTGTTGCGTTGCCTGGAAACCAGTAGGCGACCTGTACTACCTCGTCAATTTGATGGCAAAATCATATATGGCGCAGCCATTGTACACAGTTTGCCAACATCATCTTCCTCCACCTTTAATGCGAATGCAGATAATGTATTCCAGCCATTTATGCGCCAAGAACTGCAGAAGGTTCACAGGTTGAATCTGGTTTGAGACAGATATTTGGCGAGCAGCAGCAAAGAGTCCACTCGTGAAAAGAGGGGCAGTGGAGTGAGGAGGAAGGTCTCACCTCATACCAAGATGGCAGCCAAATGGAAAAAAAACTTTCTTCGGGATTCTGACAACAAAGATGAGCTATTTGCATTCCTTTCACATAAGACGGATAGGGAGGAGTGTCATCCAAGTAAGGAGCTGTACAGAACATCACCGCAGGTCGGTATTTCTGTACGTCAATGCAGGTCTGAATTTTTACCTTCATAAACCATGTTGCACTACATAATCATGATATACATGCATGAATAACTAATATCGGTATTCTTCTACACAGACACTGCTGTACTCTCCAAAGGTAGCAGTGAGCCAATGGTGGAATGCACGCGTGAAGAAGTGGATACCAGAATGGTGATTCATCTTCATCATTCGCTGAAGAATGGCAACAACAAAATTCTCGTGCGTACTGTAGACACAGATGTCATTGTCGTTTTGTTCGGGCAGTGTTTTTTTTAACATCCTGGCTTCGTATCCTGAAATGGATATTTGGGTTGCATTTGCGATGGGGAAAGCATTCTCTTATTACCACATCAACACCGTCAGCTACAACCTTGGGAAGGCAATTTCTCGTGCTCTCCTCCCTTGATGAATGCCTTCAGCAGATGACAACTTCCTGCTTCTTCAACAGAGGGAAGAAGAGTTTATGGAAGACATGGAAATCCTCTCCAGAAGTAACTGATGATTTATCAACATAGCAGAGAACCCGTTTGACCCAGATGAAGTCTCTTCTAGGAATTTCCAGCATCTTGAATGACTTATGGTGCTCTTGTACAACAAAACCAGCAACATGGAAACAGTTGATGAGGCATGCAGGGAGATTTTCTGAAAGAAAACCAGGAACCTGGAGAATATTCCCCTACCCAGGTAATCACCAAATATTTTCTTAAGCTGCTGTGATATCTTTATATTTTGTATTGGTACTAACTTCAGCAGATCAAGAGAATGACTCATCAAGGAGGAATATAGACCACCAGTGAACCATCCATTCCATTCCATTGGGACCATACTCTGCACAGAGCGTCGGTGCTGCCGAAGCAGTCTCCTTGGCGATTTGGTACAATTCTGGATGGGTTGCCACTCCGACACAGGACACTCGATTGGCTCAATCATCCCAGCAAGCTGGTACTCATTTTGCCGACCTCAGAAGGATGACAGGCTGAGTCAACCCCACCTGATATTAATTTAATGGCTGAGCGGGATTTGAACTCAGGACCCTGGGATCTTAAGTCAGCCACTTTAACCGTTAAGCCAACACCAGGCCGACACCAGTGAACAGCCTGATACCAAGCTTCCCACGCCATTAGGATGGGGGGATTTACAATAAAGGACAACTGGTGCCCTGTGTGGATTGCTCTCCCAGAAGGGGCTAAAGCCTGTGCAGAGCTCATAAAATGCGGGTGCAATTCCGAACAAGGTTGTACGAGATGTAAGTGCACCAAACCAAACCTGAGCTACCATGTGCTGATCGTTGCAGGTGCAAATGTCAAAAGTGAACACCGTGGTATTAATTTTAAAGATGGAATCGTAATTTGGACTTTAAAGCCAACGAAGTGACTGAAGTTACCATTTCTTTCTACATATGCGTTTGGCGCTGAAACCCAGATTTGGCATCATAAAAAAACAAGTACGAACGGATACTAATGAAATAGATTGACGTTGATTTTTACAAGGTGACGTCATCAGTGGCATCATGATGACGTCATAACCACCAGATATTTTGTAGCAGGAAATTTTCACAAACCAAAGCAGTTTTCAACATCAAAAAAAAAACATACAAATTAGAGGCACGTGTCGATGTTACGGCAATTTGAGTTGCACTTATCAGATGTATCAATACAGTTTAGTGACATTTTTTAGTAGTGACGTCATAATGATATAATTTAAGCTTCCCATTCATCAGATTTTTTTTTGGAGCTTGGATTTTTCTGAACAAGTGACCTCATGCGGTGTTTTTGTGAAAAAGATGGTGCTTTTGTCCAGCACGTAACGATTATTTCACTTTGCCACTGGACTATAATTAATTGGTCCTCAGTCTGGTGCTTGGTTTTCAAATTCTTCAGCACATCAGATATAAAGCATTGCTGTGATTAGTAATCTCTGGTGAACAAAGAAAACATCCAACTTTTGGACTGTCTTCCTCATCCTTCCTGAAATAGTTTCAAACGCTTCTGGACCTCTTGGACAACATGTCGAAAAGTCGAATACTTCAATGCTTACAAGTCGATTTGTTGTCCGTCTCCCTCCAAGCTGTCAGCCAGTCAAGAGGAGGTATGAAAAGTTTTTTCCTCCAGAAAGCACTTTGTTCTCTGAAGTAGGAAGTACTTGGATTCGATGTCGATTCTGGTTCACTACTCGATTCCTTTTTGATTCCATGGCTGGAATGAAGTACTTAGGAATCGATTTCACCCGCGACTACAGCGGGTGACAAAATGTAAATTGTTCAGCTTGATGGAGGGAGGTCTGGGAGGTATGTGCTCTACTAAGTGCCGTTCTAGTTACTTCCACCACCTAAGGCGGATGGAGGTTTTGTTTTCACCGCTGTCTATTTGTCTGTTTGTCTGTGAGCAGGATATCTCAAAAAGTTGTAGATGGATTTGGATAAAAAATTGTTGGACAGGTTGGGTGTGTAACAAGGACGAATTGACTAGATTTTGGTGAAGATCAGAATCCAATCCAGATGCAATCATTTTTAAAGAGATTCTTCAACATTGATAGATAGGGCAAAAAAAAAGAGATATATAGCACAATATATCAAACAGTTGTGGACAAATTATAACAAACCTAGATGGATGAGTTTGTTAGATGACAAGAACAAGCTCATTCGATTTTGGTTTAGGTTCCAGATGCAGATCCGATCCATCAGTGGGATACAAAATGTAAACTGTTCAGCTTGGCCGGACGTATGCACTCTACCGAGTGCCATTCTAGTTTGCATTGGAACTGGCTGCAAAGGTGGGATAATTTGCCTCCAAGAGGTCTCATTTTAACAAAGAGATGTAATACGTTATACCGTACACAAGAAATAATCATCAATGAAATTAAGAAATTGTCATATCCAATTTTTTCCCTGGGGCACAAGTCCGACCGGAACCCCGACAAAAAAATAATATGAACATTAATCTCGAAACAGAAAACAGGACCATATTCTTAACCCTTAGATAAGCCCACAAGGAGAAGGAGACAAAGGGATAGAGGATGATGAGAGAAGAAAAAGAACAAAGAAAACGTGGCATGGAGGACGCATATCTGTTTGGCGCTCTCTGTCCACCCAGGCTCTTCGGGCTCCCCTGGCATGAGTTACAATCTCCAGCTGTTTTCCCAACATGTCATCCTGTTCTGTATCCAAGTCCAAGCCCATCAGCTGATTACAACTGTATCCAATAAATCCTCATTATTCACGAGTCTAAACTACTTCTGCTCCCCCTCATGTACTGTACTCCGCATCAATCATCTGCGTGTCTTCTGCATTGTGTGCGTCCCTCCATTTGTGACCTCTGGTCTGTTTCCTCAGTCTCTGCTCTCTTGACCTCTCCCCAGGACATCTCCACCTGTGTGCATCTCCCTGTCTTTTCGGGCCACCAGTAGCCTGACCTGCCTCATGTTGCCTGTGGGCTTACTGGTTCACCCAATGAACTTACAATGTAGTGCATATGTGATACTGACCCGATGGGATCCTGCCCCATTTCCATTACAATACATACCATTACCCGGTATTTATAACATTACTGGAATGAAGTAATCCTGGTATTCTGAAACATATACTGTATACACAGAAGCAAGTATAAGATTAAAGCTCTGGAGCCTCACAAAGGTAGTCGGACAAATACTTGACAGATTTTTGTACTCACAGGACAGATTCCAAACATGCCTTTGTTTGATTAGCCATGTGATTTAATAAGTCATGACCCGGTCAATGTTGAAGGTCATCGGGTGTGTTGTAGGTGCTGATATAGGATTTATTTTAGCTATAGGAGAAGGGGGAGGGAATGCATTTTGCTTCTCTCACGAAAGACTTCTCGTTCTCTCATTATGAAATGTGATGAGTAAAGTATTTTTCTTGAAATTCAGACTTGGTGTTGCTAAGCTAATTTCAATGTTGCTAAGCATGACTGGGAGGGGTGGTGGGTCAAGGATGGGCAAAGTCAGACCACTCATTGGAACTGTTGTGGAATTTGTCCCTTGGCCTTTCTCCACACAGTCCTATCGGTGTAAGTGTAAAGTGGTTGATGAAAAACGTGTATATTTATGCAATTTTTTGCGAGTGCTCTGAAGCTTTGATGAGATTAATAATCTCCTGCAAATAGTTAATTGATAAAGCCAATCAGTGTGTATCCTTTTTGGGCAGAGCCTAGAGGAAGGCATTAACAAAAAGCTCTGAGAGGAAGGTAGTGGAAAGCACACACATTACTTCCAAAAGTTACAAGAAGAAGGTAGAGAAAGCAGCAAAACCTCATATATCTGCTGGAGGGGTATTGAAGAAAGCAATAAAACTTCCCAACAGCTCTGAGAGTAAGCCAATAATTGAAACCAATAAAAATTTCTAAACTTACTAGATAACGAGAGTAAGGAAAAGACAAAACATTTCCTAAATTGACAAGAGGAAGGTCGAGCAAGGCAAGAAAGCTTCCAAAAATTCCAAGAGGGAGGTAGAAGGAGGAAAGAAAGTTTCAGAGTTAAAAAAGGCAAGATAGTTTCCAAAAGCTAATAGAGGAAGGGATAAGAAGGCAACAAGCCGGTAGGCGACATGGGTGGTCGCTAGACTAAGGTGAATTTGAAATATATAGATAAGAGAACACATCACATGGCATTTTTGCCGTTCGTTGTTCCATATAGGAATATAACGAGCAACTGTCCATTCATCATTTGTGTTCGATTCCCTAACCCTACGTTAGGGAATCCCAACACGAACGTTGGGGTGAAAGCATATAGTAATATGATTGCATACTAGTCATACAGTTTTTGACGGATTGGGCTGAAAATTTTTGTCAAAGAGGTTGATTACAGTACGCATAAAAGCGCGGAAGCCGATTTTTGATTTTTGAAAAAAATATATTTTTCGGATTTTTTTCAAAAATTTCAAAGTCCCGTTGCTCGGCAACGGTGGCGTCCATAGCAACGGTGCTCAAAAGCATACAACTAGATCCTGGTATGAACCTACCAGTCAAATTTCATCAAAATCAGTTGGCTCCTCTGACCTCCAGATCTGTCCATTACATACAAACAAACAGACAGACAAACAGACAGATGAAAAACCCGAGACTAAGGGTAGTCTCGCGACCACCCAACAGTACATCACAAGCGACTATTGGAAGGTAGAGGAATGCAAAAAAGACGGGAGTGAAGTTGATGGTGGGCCATCGCAAATCCCCACGCTTCACACTTAAAGGAAAGTTGAAAATGGCAAAACGTTCCACCAGGAATTATGCAAATATCTAATTTTGAGTTGAAAAAAATATTTGTTTTGACCCCTATAACACCCAAGTCCACACCCCTTGAGGCATGATCGAGGGGTCAAATCCCCCCCCCCCCAAAATTACATATTTCATGTGTCCCCCAATGTTAATTGCAAAAACAAAGGTATCATTAAATATGTTTAAAAATGTGCCCGTAATTGCGTTTTTGGTATTTGACCTTTTGACCTCACCCAAACAATACTGCTCTCCAACCTTGCCATGTGGTGATCATAACTACCAAGTTTGGTGAATTTCTGCACAATCGTTTAGGAGGAGCGAGCATGACGGATGGATGGACAGACAGACAAACAGACAGACAAACAGACAAAGGGAGCCGATTATAATATCTCCCCGTTTTGTTTTTTTAAAGCATGGGGATAACGAGCGGAAAGTTGAGGAAGGCAATACTTCACAAATCTCTTAGAGGAATGTCAAAGAAGGCAATAAAACCTCCTTGAACTCTCAGATAGGAGTTGGAAAGCAACAAAAACCAAAAACAATAAAAACAGTAATCTCACCAGGACTTGTTTTGTGTGGTGTGTTGTGTGGTTTTGTGTGGTGCATTTTGTATGGTGTTTGTGTACTGTTATGTTACATAATTAACTAGAACAGCACTCGATAGAGCGCATCCTTCCGCCACGCAATGCCTGATCCACGAGAACATATGGGACCCAATCCATTTTTCAAATATCATGATATATATATATATATATATATATATATATATATATATATATATATATATATATATATATATATATATATATATATATATATATATATATATATATATATAAAATAGTTTTTCAACCTATCTCTCAATGGTGAAGAATTACTTTCAAAATTAAATCATTCTTGTATCCGGATCCGGATTCTGATCTTCACCAAAATCGAATCCATTCTTCCTTGTCACACACCCAACATGTCCACTAAGTTTCATCCAAATCCGTCCAGAACTTTTGAGGTGTCGTGCTATGTATCATTTTTGGCCCCATCTCTCAATGGTGAAATATAATTTTTAAAATTTCACTAGCCGGATCCGGACCCGGATCTTCACCAACATCTAAACAGTTCGTCCCGGTCACACACCCAACCTGTGTCCAAAAATTTAATCCGAATCTGTCCACATTTTTTTTAAATATCCTGCACACAACCAAACAGACAGACAAACAGCCAAAAAGGCAGCGCACGATGGGAACCTTCGGTGGTGGAGGTTATAAGAGACATAACTATAACTGCCACTTTATAACTGCTGGTAGTGATGACCAGGTACCAAGAAGTCCCACTTTGATTGGACACTTGACCCTGACACATGACGTTAAAAAAAAATTATTCAATTGAATCTGGAATGAGATTAAAATAAATTCAATTCAAATCAAATGGAAGACCAAACAGCTACAGTCCTCCATTGGAGTAATCAGAAGGAACCGAAACAAACAAAAAGAAAAGTTGAAGTCATCAGGAGGAACCTGGATAGGATAGTTTTGTGTGAGTCCATCCATAACCTTTTGAGATATTGTGCTACATATCGTTTTTGGCCATATCTCTCAATGGTGAAGAATCACCTGAAAAATTCTCAGATCCGGATTCAAATCTTCACCAAAATTTAGTGTTGCCATCCTTGTCCGGTCACCGACACACACACACACACACACACACACACACACACACACACACACACACACACACACACACACACACACACACACACACACACACACACAAGCACACACACACACACACACACACACAAAATTCAAAACGATTGCTTGAAAACTGTGGCCAAAAATCGTGTGACAAACAGACAGACAAACAGAAAGACCAACATACTTTGCAAAAAAAAAAAAAAAATCAAATTTTTTCACCAAGTAACAAACAAACAGACCCAAATGCAATACCCTCTTCTTCGGTGAGGGTATCATAACTTTCCATACTTACAGGAGGAAGGCAAAAGAAATTCATAAACCTCAAAGAGGAAGATAGAGCAAAGCAAACTCAAACTTTCCAAAGCTCCTGGAGGAGGAAAAAGGAAGCCAAGAAAACTTTCCCAAAGCTACTAGAGGAAGACATTGGAAGGTAAAAAAAAAATTATCAGAGGAAGATAAAGGAAGCCAAGAAAACTTCCGCAAAGCTAGTAGTGGATGATAAAGGAAGGCAAAAAAAATTCCCAAAGCTCCTAAACCTCAGGGTTGATTGATTCAGAATGATGACATTTGATTTACCAGGAGTTACATCTGCATTGGTGCATCACGTAAAGATATTTTGATATCCATTAAAGACCAAAATATACTCAGATGAGATTGGATACTTCCGATCGATCAGAGTCTGAAGAATAATAATTTTTCATTGTTGCAAATTCTCAAATCTTCTTCTTTTGTATGCAGCACATGGCTGCGAGGAGCGTCATTGGCTGAGGGGGCTGTGGCTGTGCCGCTGATGTCGTGCCCCCGGTGGGTTAGGACAGATGTTTGAAATTTCGCCAGGGTGTTCGCAATAGCTCACCTACTCTTTGTGAAGGATATTGTGGGATCTTTAACATCTACCAACTCATGCTGGCAAATGGGACACCAAGTTTAACATCCTCTGTGTGACGGTACACACAAAGAGGACACTTTGTCCTTGTGTCGAGATTCAAACCCTGGCTAAATACAGTTCAGCGGTGAGTGTTCATACTTCTAGGCCATCCTGCGAACCCGACTCTCAAACCACAATGTTGTTTCTAAACCAGTTGCTTTGTTTGCCATGTACACAAGGGAACTGAAATATCCATTTTCAAACTAAAAATGATTCAAAGCAGATGGAGGGGTTTTCTAAAACAGCAATGTATCTCGGTGTTCAACTCTAAATAGGACTGCATTTCTGAATGTGGGCCTAGCTCAGACTTCTAACTCTCTGGCATCATACACCGCTTGCCTTTGCTTTTGGCCTTCAAAACTTCTTGCGAGGCTTGTTGAAATAATCTGTGTGGTCAACAGCCAGTAATTATTGATGCATTTGATCATCTGTTTTCTCTGCGGAAACCATCACGTCACACAGCAGTGCAATAGCTTCAGTTTTGTTTCTGATTTTTCAAAATAAAGACCAATTTACTGCACCGTAGTCCCAAGAAGGAAGCTAGACATAACAATACACACACACACACACACACACACACACACACACAAAAACACACACACACACACACTGGTAAGTACTTACAGAAGCTATTTTATTTGAAGTTATATCCTTCACTTATATGCAATTTACTGATTTCCAAACTACCCGGTTCATCAGCTGGGTACCGTTTTTCATCAAGGTTTCGATCCTTTTAGCCCAGAACCTCTCCAAGTGGCGGATCCACAACCCCGGTCACAGGTCCACATCAGTAGATTATTCAATATCAATGGACCCACATCCTAAAAGTTGTGTCCAGACAATCAGTCAACACAGCAATGCAATATCCTCATTCAAACTTATTTAATTATTACTTTTAAAGTATTACTAAATAATGACTAACTTTAATCATACACCACTTTTTATCATAATATATTAAGCAATAAGCACTTTACCTTGTAGACATGTCCATGACACAGCACCTCCATCTAACCATGGACTCAAACTGTCCTTCAAATATTCAAACTGTCCTTGAAAAACTGATTTTAACATGCTGCACTGTGTACCCCAGCAACCACAAAGAAATTATTTTAAATCTTATTTATAATGTATTTCATAAATAATATTTATTTATTGTATTTTTATCTAAATGCCTCCATTATTTAATTATATATATATATATTTTTTTTTATTTTTTTTTTAATGTTTAATCAATAATATTTATTAAAGAATTTCCCTCAATAAGATAATTAATTTATTATTATTATAACAAATGCAATGCAATAGGAACTTGTTTACATGAAAAGCAACCAAACTTATATAAAAGGTGATAATGGAGTCTAAAGACATTCTCATGAGACCTGATCAAACAATCAGCCAAATATCCTGTTTAACATGATGGAAAAAAACCTTCTCAGCACGTTCCACAAAATCATCCTTCATTGAATAAATTCTTACAAATCTAAGTAGCTGAGATGAAGAGACATTGTAACCCAATTAATTGGTACATTGCTACCTGGAAAGGTGTACAAGACTACAGGGAAACTGAAATCATCAACTTAATGATATGCACTTGCACTATAGACATTCTGTTCAATTCTAACCAACATATCCAGTTATGCAGCAACTGTACAATTATTACCACTCCTGTTTACAATCAGGCTATCTAGATAAATATTGTGAAGCTGCCCATCAAAAAAATTATAGTTCACCACCCAAATATCATCTATATAACGACATGTAGGAGATAGTATTTTAGCTAATCCTAAGTTTTTTTTTCTCCTTCATCAGTTTCTGCATGAATGAACATTCACAGAAAATAAGAAAAAATGTCCGCTAGTCTGGGGCTGCAATTCCCACCCACGGAACTACCATTAACCTGGTGAAACATTATCCCACAAAATGACACAAAAGTGTTGAATGAAATTAAATTAACAGCATCCTTCAACTTCTGCTTCTCAAAACAATGAAAACTTGAGTATTTATTATTAGAAAAGAATGCTCTTTCAAACCTGACACATAAAAACTTATTAAAAGAGTTAAAAACCTTGTCAATCACTTTGAAGAGTGAATCCCTCACTAGTACTAAATCCAAATTTGTATCTAAAGTTGAAAAATCAAAAACTTCAACTGACTTGATATTGAGGCATCTAATCCTATCTAAGATCTCAAAAGAATAATTAATGCTCCAGAAAGTGTGAATACCATAATTCTTCTCAAATGCTAAACAATATTTCTTGAACTGTTCCCAAACAACTTGTTCCCTAACAAACCTGAGTTCACTACAACTGATAACTGTTTGGTGGAACACTGCCTGACACCCACGATAAACCTATACTTGTGCGGGTTCTTATGAAGCTTTGGGATCCAGAAAAGCCGCTGATAAAACGAATGATTAATGTAAATAATATTACATTATAAAAGAGCTCTGCAAATATTGGAGATGTATGTTTATCCTTTGGCCAATGAAACTGCCTCAGCAGCCCTACATGCCTCACGGCATGAAAGGAATGGTTGTTAGTATTGTTTTGTTTCTCATTGCACTGACAATTTCAAATTATGCCGGAAGGTTCCTCATCACAATTGCAGATTTGCAGCAGCCTCGGCACTCATAGCCAACTGGTGGAACATAAAATGCTGAATTGATTGCTGTCACACAATATATGTTGTCTCTCAATGAATACCCTTCCAAAAAAAAATCTCAAGAGGTCTGAAAGAAATCTGATAATCTCATTGCAACTCTTGAGAATCTTTTTGAAAGGCCAATTTTATTATCTTCTTTTGTGATCAACCTCAAGAAGATGTTAAATTGTTTGAACTTCTGGGTCTCACTATTAACCATGACGTCTCGTCAGTATAACATATTCTTACATTGGCGGAGGGGGGTGGGGGGTACTAATAAGCTGGTGTGTTAAATTCGAATGGTGCATCTCTTTGTGTAGTTAGAACACTTTTTTTTTTATAACTGTGGACTCATTGGAGTGAAGTTGTCCTGTTCTTACGTATGCCGTGAGAGGTGCCGTAGTTGACAAAGGGATTATAAAGGAAAGTGTAATTCATACGTGTCCTCTACAAAACCAGGCAAGGCACCGGGCCAGGTAAGGACAGAGGGACAAGAGAGCTTTAATGGCTGTGCCGGCATCCTGTGTGTGGCTCTAAAAACGTCATGGTCCACGATAGTTCTTGGGGTGTCCTGATGCCAGCCAGTAACCGAGTTGCCATGGTGGCAATTGCAGGCTGAATTATTGGCAGAGCCAGGCTGGGAGTGAGGGACAATCAGGCGCTGTGGGTATGGTTGAGGAGAAGTAATAAAAGGACTGCACATGCACATGGGTGCCCGCAATCAGTTGGAATTTGAGATGGAAAGAGAGGTGGGCGAGGCAGGCCAGGCGGAGTCAGGGGCTTGTACTCTCTTCACTTTGGAACTGGGGGCTGCACCCTCTATGTCGAGGTACAGTGAGGGATTCTTGATGCCACGGCTGGAGAACTGACCAATGCCTCTGTGCATCCATTCTGTGCTGCCTGCAATGGAGGCTGTTTCAATCCCATATCCTTAAAGACCTTGCTTGACCACTTGTTGTGTATTATAGATATTGCGTGCTCGTGATGCATTAGGTCTCAAATTACTGCAGTTACGTGTTAATTTATTCATTTCAATCCATTCATCGTCCTGGGTCTCCGTTCATGTTATCGCGTGCGTCGCCAATAAGCCTTTATTTCCTATTAAACACATGCGTCGCCTGCCATCTCACACGAAGCATTTTTGGCATTTTAGAAATGCCTGAGGGAAACCGAAGTTCGGCTCACAAAGTCATTTTAAGAGATTGGTGGAATACGGATTTTGTCCGGGGGAAGAAACTGTGTTTCTACGCAAACGTCATTTTATTTAATTCTGCCATTCACGAAGCATATTGCTTTGGCACGGCAGGATTGTGTTCGTGACCCCGCCAAAGCGACAATATTTCTAAGCTGTTCTCCAAAGCCAGCAATAGATGGGACATTCTCTGTGGTGCTAAGACCTCACTCAGTATTACAGAACCTCTCATGGCCTTCATGATATTTGTACTTAGTACAATTGAATAATACATTCACTTGTATAAAAAGGGGTTGTTGAATCCTATCTCATACACCTGGATGTTATGAAGCCCAAATATCTCAGCATTATGATGTCAACACACACGACTAAAGAATACAGTAGAGTCTTTTGCTCTTTCACTGCACACAGATTGATGACTGCTTCATTTTTTTACTGCCTCTCATCTGGTCTTGGACCCTTACCATTTTAGGCCTCCACCTTTCCCCAGCACTAACCAGATCCAAATGCTCTTTCAACGAGAGAATTCATGGAACATCTTACCCCCACGCAATCTTGAGAAATAGGACATGGGAAGGGTCTTTTAAACTCTTGCTTTTTGTTTCTGAGCACGACTGATATTTCCTACAAGCAGCCATTTTGTCTGAATCTCTATATTCCCCTGCCAGAAAGTGTGAGCGGAAAATTTGATTGATCGAGATGGCGTAACATGGCGTAATATTTTGTCCAAGTACTGCAAAACTGGAGGTTTTCGGAATTGTCCAAAAGGTGATTTGTGTTCTGCAATGTTCAAGTACAGAATAATCAATTGAAATGAAATAAAAGCTTTAAATGCAGTAGAAAAACAACACTTTGATCAAAAGTTTACTGCCATCGACTGCATGTTACACCACCTTGTTTAACATGTTACGTAAGTTATTCGTGCCTGTTGTTTATGTCCTTAATTACGTCCATAAAAAAAAAAACCAGTACGTTCCCAGGTTGGAATGATTTTCAATTTTGTTTGACTGCCAGACAGATAGACAGGCAGATAGACAAACAATTACCTGAATCCTCTGTTGGAATGCACCATCAGGATGCGATTCTCTTCAATTTGCCAAATCTAGAGCTGAAGTACTGCTAAGCTGCAGGTTCGTGTTCTGATTTGTGTTCTGCAGTGTTCAAAATATAACATTCAATTGAAATTAAGTTGTTCCTGGATCATAGACTGATGTATGAAGACAGACAGACAGACAAACTGAACCAATTGCTTCACCCCACTTTTTCTTTCGCGTCTGGGGTAATAACAACTTTTTGCCGGTACTCAAGAGGGCACTGTCTGGCCATCTCCCAGGCAGATGCCTTGCTCTTCCCATCTCCTTGAGATGCCAATCAACCTGCTGCAACAACAAGGCACATGGTTGGCCCATTGGCCTCCTCCACTCATGAGGTGCTCTCGCTGAGAGAATCTGATGAGCATGATCAGCATCAGGAAAATGAGCCACATGTCCATTCCATGGCAGCTGACGCACACGGACTATGCAGGTAACAAATCTCATCTGAGTCTCTCTCGGCGACTGTTTATTGGACAAATAGTCTGACCAGCGATAGCCAAGGATTCTCCAAAGAGACATGGTACTGAAGGAGTTGTGTCTCCATCTCAGATCCCTGGTCAGAGTCCAAGTCTCAAATCCGTAGAGAAAGACTGGAAGCACCAAGGACTTAAAGACTCGGGCTTTCATCCTGCATAGATATTGACAGTGCCACACCCCATGATACAGTGAATCCATAACTCCCCAGGCCCAACCCAGATGTCGATTGACCTCTGACTCACAACATGCAGATATATGAATATCACTGCCAAGGTAAGTGAATCGCTTCGTGACCTCAACATCCTCAGCACAAGCAGCTCCATAGAAGATAGCAGCATCCAAAATGTCATTGAAAGCATGGATCTTAGTTTTGACCCAGTAAACCCATAATCCCAGTGGCTCCAACTCCTTATTCAGAGCCTCAAGGGCCTCCATAAGGATATCCAGCATCCCTCTCAAAGATGACTGAATCATCTGCAAAATCATGGTCAGAGACCTTGACATTCCCAAACGATGCACCGCAGCTTGATCTCTTCACCATTCTCCCCAGAATCCAGTCCATACAGGCGCTGAAAAGTGTGGGGACCAGTGCACACCCCTGACAAACTCCGGTAACAACTGAAAATAAGTCGGAGATGGAACCACCACACATCACAGCACTCTCAGTACCAGAGTATAGTTCAGAAATGAGAATGATCAGCTTTGGTGGCACCCCACAAAGACTGAGAATTCTACAGAGGGCATCCCGATTCACTGAATCAAATGCTTTGTGGAGATCAACAAAGGCTGTGAGGAGCCCCTGCCCAAACTCTCGTCTGCATTCGGTGAGGACCTGAAGAGCCAGGATACGGGCAATCATTGACCTCTTTGGTGTAAGGCCTGACTACTCTGGACGCTGGTGCTCAGGAAGATGGTGGCGAACCCTATCAAGAATTATTCGAGCAAAAACCTTGCCCAGCACTGAGAGCAGTGTCACCCATCAGTAGCTGTTGCAGTCCTGGCGATCACCCTTCCCTTTCCAGAGAGGGACAACAAGGCCCCTCTTCCAGTCAGTTGGGACGATGCCCGTGTTCCAGACAGAGCACAGAACTGCATGCAATGACACGAGTTCAGCATTTCCACCAGCCTTGAGAAGTTCAGCATGGATGACACAGATCCCAGGAGCTTTACCCCCATTAAAACTGGTTCAGCACAGCCTGTGTTTACACAAACAAAGGTGGTTCACAGTTGATTGGAGGGTCAGCAATAGGGATACGAACACCCCTGACATCCAACTCAACATCTAGTGGATCAGCCTGGTATGGCCGCTCAAAGTAACCGGCCAAGCGAACCTTCACTTCGGACTGCTCGGTCAAGAGCCTCCCACCCTCTGTTCTAACTGCAGCACACCGAGGGATGGGCTTGGAGGAATGCAATGCACAAATTCCTATGCAAGCAGGATGAGAATCACTTGACCACAAGAGATGCTCTACGCCTTCACAGAATCCTCACACATAGGCCTCCTTGTCCGCCGTCAGTGCACATGCAGTTTTATGCCTCAACTCACTGAACAGCTCAGTTCTGCCATCAAGCCTGGCCCTGCAACTCTGGTCAATGGTATCCAGTGTCCTGAGAGAGACAACGTCCTTCGCCTGATGATGGGTTCCAAGACATTCACCGGCAACATCAAGGATGGTAGTCTTGAAGGCATTCCGCAACTTTTCAGGATTCTCTAAAATAACCAGACCCACCAAATTCCCACTTAGCCTGTTAGCATACTCCTCAGCAACCATATTATTACTGAGCTTGCCAACATCCAGGCCATGTTGAGATAGTGCCAATCTCCCAGATTAAAGCTGCAACTTCAGAGTTACTACAACAAGCCAATGGTCAGTATTAAAGAACTGAGCACTCCGGTAGACCCTGCAGCTCTGGATCATCCTCCAGCGACCATCACCGAGCACATGGTCATTTTCCTTGGCACACCTGAATTGTATGCACCTACGAGACCTCCATCTGCAGCTTGATAGGGGTACTGCTCTCCCCTCTGGGCTGGCTCTCCTCTCTCACATCTTGCTCAGCTTGAAGCTGTGGAAATCAAGGCCTTCAGCATTATTGGAATCTCCTACAATGAAGCTAGCTGTGTCGATGGGTTTCTCACTTTGCTATTGCAGACATGTTGGTGGTCTCTTTGTCTTCGACTGCCTACTTTCTGGTCTTGCACTCTCTGATGTCTCTGTGCCTTCCCACTCACCGTCCAGGTTTTTCAGGGAGCACGCAGTTTACCAGTAACCCACTTCTAGTTCAACTACCTAAATCCAGGATCACTACTCACCTCCACTCATTTGTTTCTCTTTTTTCCAACCTGTGGAATCAACTTCCACATCCTCTTCATTCTCGTTCTTCCTTCCAGGTCTTCAAGACAGCTGTTCACCACCATCTCAGGTCATCCCCAATCCAAAACCATGATCTTTTCCATCCCCGTTGACCCTCCCCAAACTCACCTCTTTCCCATTTTCCAGTTGTCCATCCTAAGAGTTTAGTTCTGTATCCATCTTGCCCACCCTGTGTCGTGTGTCCTCCACTTGTCCCCATTCTTCACCAAATCCCTTATTTCTCCACGTCTCCCTCTATTTTATCCCTCAACCCTACTCCTGGTGTGTTTCCCCCTCTGTTTGTAATATTCCTTTTGTTCTGTTACATCCAAATCCAGTCTACGTTCTAGCTCCTCCATGAGCCTCGACTTTGTATGTAAAAAAAAAAAAGAAACAATCTCTCCCAGACTTCCCCCTCCTGCCCCATCATTTCAACGTGCCACCTTATCATCATCTACCACATTTGTTGTGATAATTTATACCTCCATTAAGCTTTTGTAGCTTTTCTACCATCACAGATCCAGATTGTCCGGTGCATTTGACGTCTTCCTGTTCCCTGCCTTTCTGCCTTCAATGCAATTCAACATCCTCAGTGGTTTTGCTTTTCCTTGAGCCTTGATTTTGTCCTGAAAAAATGCCCGAGCAGTGCAGCAGACATGTTCAATAAAGACTAGCCAAGCAGCTTAGCATGGCATTTTGCCCTCCATTTAAGGAGAGAACTCAAAGTTCAAGAAATAAATCAATGTTCCACTGTTATTTCAAGCTTCCCCACATGATAAACTCGTAGATAAGGCATTTGGCAGCTGTCCAGTCAGCTCAATGTGGTGTTGCTGCTAACTCAGCACATCCCGGCAGCTGCCCTTGTCCCCATAACAAGTTAGTGCATCTCGTACATAGCTAATATGCTGCAAATTTCCATGAATTAAAAAGCCTGCAGAAGTGTGTTTGAAGATTTGTTCAAAAACAAAATTCACTTCCAGGTGGTGCTGAGATCTAAGGCAGTTATTGCATCGATTTTTGCCAAAAAAAAATAATAAAATATAAAAGGGCAATACTTGTTTGTCGTTACATCCCGGATTGGGCAATTCAATTAAATCAGTGCCAGTGCATACATGCCCGTCACGCACGACACACACACAAACGTGGACAGTTATTTTCTCAAAAGGTGAGTGAAACAATTAGAATAGAACTTTAGAAGAATATTAGACATTGTAAGCAGAGATATAAACCAGCTGGAGTTTGGAAATGACATGATAAATCAAAGTTTGGGGAAAAAAATGGGGTGAAAAGAGGGGAAAGGACAGAGAGAAAGAATTGTGTGAAAGGATCATGTGGATTGAAATCAATCAGAGGTTTAAGTTATTTGCTGATCATGGCGGTTTTCACATCTGTGTTGCATCCTTGGCCAGAATTCAAAACGCATGATAACACGAGACTGAAGAACTCAAATAGCAAAATGTCCAAAAGTGAGATCATTAGACGTGTTGCTCCACTTCGGCTCGTAGACGCATACACCCCTCTGGTGGTGTCGCTCCGATTTTCTCCTTCGAGTCACGAAACATCTCCAATGTTCAGCATTTCATTGGTTCACTTCTGATTTCACATCGGGCGGATATACCATTTGTCTCCAAACAGCTCTGTCTTTGGAGTTGGGTGCCTTATCCCAATCGATGTCCAACGGCTTCGGGTCATTGGAGGCTGTAGATTTCCAAGTAGTCCTCGGTCTTCCTGGCTTTTTATTTATTCTCTGATGGTTTCCAGTTGATGACTTGTCTTGGGAGTCGAGTTGCTTGCATTATCACAATGTGCCCAAACCATCTCAGTCATCATTCTCTCAAATTTTCACTTCCAGGTTTCTGTTTTGTCAGTTTCTTTAAATCCGTGTTTTGAACTCTCATTTGCCAGCTTGTTCTCTTCCGGCGATACACTGAAGATGAAGAAATAAAAATACACTCAAGACTAGACCATGACTCAGAGGTAGAAAATGGATTTGGGGTTTTTTATCCTCACTCCCCTCCTTCACACATCCTCCTTGCTTTTCCCCTTCCCTCACCAAACATCAAATGCATTAATGAGAGTGTTTGCAGGTGTCTTCTAATGGATTATTTCAGGCAAGTGCCGCTCTGGGACGGTGATCTCGCTCTCAGAGGATGATACCACTCTGGGAGGGAGATATCTCTCTACATTGGTAGGGTGATCCCGCTTCTAGAGAGCAATGTCACTCTCGTTTTGGAAGGGTGATGTCATGTCGCTCTGGAAGGGCGATGGAGCTTGGGAGGGAAAGTTCACTCTGGGATGGTGATGTCACTCTGCGAGGGTGACCTCACTTTGAAAAGGTTTTGTCACTCTGGGATGATGATCTTGCTCTGTGAAGGTGGTCGCTCTGGGACGGCGATCTCAGTTTAGGAGGTTGATGTCGTACTCTGAAGACAATGTGACCAGCATGGTTGACAGTTTGCATGGACAAGTCCTTGATGAAAGCCACCCTGCTTTTAATGTATGGGGTTCTACTTGACCTGTGGACCTCTCACAGTCCCATTGGCTGCATCTGGTATGAACAGTGATCAGTTATCTGAAAATGATTAATGTGGAGAAGTGTGTGAGTGTGTGCGTGTGTGCGTGTGTGCGTGTGTGTGTGTGTGTGTGTGTGTGTGTGTGTGTGTGTGTGTGTGTGTGTGTGTGTGTGTGTGTGTGTGTGTGTGTGTGTGCCATTGGTTGCTATCTCCTCTCCATATGTGGAAAAACATATTTATAAAAACATGTTTTCACTTTGTCATTATGGGGTATTTGTTCAGATCGGTGACAAAAAAAATTGAAATTTAATCCATTTTAAATTCAGGCTGTAACACAACAAAATGTGACAAAAGTCAAGAGGGTGTGAATACTTTATGAAGGCACTGCAAATGACATATGAAGGGAACGTTTCCACAAAAGATTGCAATGATGCAAAACCTGCCACCAACACAGGCTGCTTTGATTGAACATATGAATAGAAGTATTTATCAGGTTCGTGTCTGGCTGATGTGCTTGGAAGCTGAGCAGAACTTGCCTAATCTTGGGAGATTTGGTTGGATTAAATAGGACAGTCTATGGCAACCACTTTAGACCCCACCGCCAGATGCCTCAAAAATTTGGTGGCAACTGATCAAGTGTCGATGCAAGGCTCAACCTACAAGTAGATGTGTTTGTAGAATTACAGAACTCGAGTGCACAGTACTGTGCCAGTGTAAAGGACTTTGCAATGACTAAAATGTTGAGAAGCTATGACAGTAAAAGTGCTGATTCACATTTACAGGAAGCATTATATCCTGCAGGGCATTGGATTGGAAAGTTTAGATACTTGCGTCATCTCCTTCAAACTTGAGAGTACTTAAACAGTGTGATTGTTCAGTAAGAACTTGCAATATTTTCCCAAATGATCTCACGCAGGATCTCAATTACCATGAGAACATAATGAACATAATGAACAGGCTTTACACCAAAGAGGTCAACGATTGACCGTATCCTTGCTCTTCGTGTCCTCACTGAACGCAGACGAGAGTTTCGGCAGGGGCTGCTTGCAGCCTATGTTGATCTCTGTAAAGTGTTCGATTCAGTGAATCGGGATGTCCTCTGGAGGATTCTTGGTCTTCGTGGGGTGCCACCGAAACTGATCGATCTGATGTCTGAACTCTACTCTGGTACTGAGAGTGCTGTGAAGTGTGGTGGTACCGCCTCTGACTTATTTCCAGTTGTTACTGGAGTTCGTCAGGGATGTGTACTTGCCCCCACACTTTTCAGCACTTGTATGGACTGGATTTTTGGGAGGATGTCGGAGAGATCAAGTTGCGGTGCATCGTTTGGCAATGTCAAGATCTCGGACCTTGATTTTGCAGATGATGCAGTCATCTTTGCGGAGACTTTAGACATCCTCTTGGGGGCCCTCGAGGTGCTGAATGAGGAGTCGGAGCCGTTGGGATTACGGATTTCTTGGGTCAAAACAAAGATCCAGGCTTTCGGTGACATCTTGGATGCTGCTGTCCTGTCTGTGTCTGTTTGTGGTGAGGATGTTGAGGTCGTGGATAGATTCACTTACCTTGGCAGTGATATTCATGTCTCCGCAGGTTGTGAGCCGGAGGTCAATCGACGTCTGGGTCGGGCCTGGGGAGTCATGGATTCACTGGATCATGGGGTGTGGCGCTGCCGGTACCTGTGCGGGAGGACGAAAGTCCGAGTCTTCAGGTCCTTGGTACTTCCAGTCTTGCTCTATGGGTGCGAGACTTGGACTTTGACCAAGGATCTGAGACGGAGACTTAATTCCTTTGGTACCAGGTCTCTTCGGAGAATCCTTGGCTATCGCTGGTCGGATTTTGTGTCCAACGAGCGGTTGCTGAGAGAGACTCGGATGAGATTTGTTACCTGCATAGTCCGTGAGCGTCAGCTGCGGCTGTATGGACATGTGGCTCGTTTTCCTGACGCTGATCCTGCTCACCAGATTCTCTCAGCGAGGGAGTCTCATGAGTGGAGGAGGCCAGTGGGCCGACCACGTGCCTCATGGTTGCAGCAGGTTGACCATCATCTCAAGGAGATGGGGATGGGCCTGGCATCTGCCTGGGGGATGGCCAGACGGAGGCCCCTGGAGTACCGGCGGAAAGTGGACGCAGCGACGCGCTGTTCTGGCACATGCTCCCATACCTGACCCTGATAATGATCTTGAAGCATGACCCTGAAATTGTGGTCATAGAGAATTGTTGCATCTCTATACGTCCTTTTGTGTCGGCAAAAGGTGATTTTCGTAATATTGGTGGCAGCCCCCGCTGTGAATATGGTCAAATATGAGTTTATTCATCATAGCACCAGTATCAGCACAAAGCATGACCTTGACATAGTAGGTATAGATATTGGTTACACCTCCCAAAGTCCTTTAGTTACTAAGTTATGGTGCAAAATGTGATTTCTGATAATGGCAGCAGTGGCCATCTTGGAAAATCCCAATTCAGGTGTCATTGGTCAGGCAACTCCTCGAGTAGGGCAACTTAGAATAACAATTGTGCATTTTGTGAGGAAAGCACCAAATTTGGCATACTAGTAGCCTATCATATTATGAACAGATTTGGATATTGGGCCATCTCAAAATTTTTGATGGCAGTGGAAAATGGCTGCCACAGCCATCAGCGGCTGAATTTGAGATGGCCCAATATCCAAACCTGTTCATAATATGATAGGCTACTAGTGTGCCAAATTTGGTGCTTTCCTCACAAAATGCACAATTGTTATGCTATATTTAGCTAAGTTGCCCCACTACTCGGATAATCTAAACCTATAAAAGGCAAAAATCTCTCTCTCGAGTTACAAACAGAACTTTGTGTGTGGAGTGACATAGGCTATGTGGCCATGGCCTCACACAGGTGTGTGGGGGGTGAGGTGGGGGCATAAATGATCTATGTTCCCATCGTTTACAGCCTTTTTGGCTGCTGGTTGCATCACTCGTTCGGGTCACAGCTGTGCCCCTGATGCAATGCCCCCTATTTCCATTAAACCGGTACTCATTTCACCGACCTCGGAAGGATGACAGGCTGAGTCAACCCCCTGGTGTTAATTCAGCAGCCAACAGTGCTCAAGCTCAGGACCGAGGATCCCAAGCCATTACCCCTTACCGCTCAGCAAATGCCAGGCTTACAATTAATTATTTCTGTAAATGTTTACCATGTAGCGCCACCTGTTGGTGGTGGCAGAGGGTATTACAATTACCTGTTTTACCTTGGAAATGCTGAGGTTAAAGCACTCTTCGCATGGGTAAATTTGTCCTCTTCCTTCCCTTAACCCTCCCCCCCCCACAACTTCCCCCAATGGCAAGCACTCAGTCAAAATTCGCTATTACTGTTCAAATGCCATGACATTGATAAATTAATCCCCACTATTACCTACCAAGGCAGCATATAGTTTCATCTGCCCAGTTGGGGGGGGGCAGGGGGAGGGGAGATGAGGAGAGCAGATGGGGCAGGTGGGGGGGAGGTGGTGAATGGTTTAAAACGGTAAGTTGAGGTGATGCCAATTTGGGTTAATATAAAACGAGAAAGCGCCCACCCGTCGCATCCCCGCAAAGCCCGTCCGCATCCACTTTGGGGAAAAGTAAAATTAGGTGGTGTCAGGAGGGAGAAGTGTGACATTGGTAATGGCATATTCATCACAGCCTTTTTCGATGCTGAATTGCGAATTATATACAATAACCACCGAAGAGGAAGATCAAAATAAAAACGCAAGATGGAAATCCCATCCACATTCAAAATGCGAAGTTGTTTGTATTCCGACATCTTCTTCAGACGTATCCAGGGACGGATGCATGCAGAAATTGAAACAGAGCTGCAATCAGCTAATTGATGAACCAGTCTTTGTGATTGGCTACAAAGTGTTACTTATTCGTGTTTCTCTTCTCACGTAACATTGGGTAAATCTGATCGTGTTTTTCTATAACCTGAAAACTGGACCAAATATGGTGCTTTGGTCCAGCGTGGAACGATTTTTTTTGCAAAGGCACTGGACTATCCCTGCCACACACCCAACTCCTCCACCAAGTTTCGTCCGAATCTGTCAATATATTTTTGAAAAATCGTGCTATATATCATTTTTGGCACCATCTCTCAATGATGAAGAATCACTAAAAAATTCTAGTATTCAGACCCAGATCTTCACCAAAATCGAAGCAATTTGTCCTTGTTGCACACCCAACCTGTCCACCAAATTTGTCTGAATCGTTCCGCAACTTTTTGAGATATCCTGCTCACAGGCAAACAGACAGACAGACAAACAAATGAAAAAGCACTCATAAAGTGACACTCGGCAAAACAGTACAAAGTAGAATGGCACTTGGAAGAGCGCATACCTCCGCCAGGCTGAGCAGTTTACATTTTGTATCCCACCGATAGGCTGGATCTGAACCAAAATCGAATCGGCTTTTTTTTTTTTTTTGTATACCTTGGTCGAGGCTTGTATGAGAGCTAACACACAACTCACAGCAAGGAGGCATGAGACAAGAGGGGCGGGAGTGGAAGGGACAAAACATTGGGGAACAGACACAGGTGAACTGTGGAAGGGAGAGGGATGGGGATGGGACGGGGAACATGGCGATGAGAAGATGGACATTACAGGGACTTTCAGGAAGGAAAGCAGGAGAATTGAAGGAAGTGGGCTTGGGTGGATTATCGGGGGTAGAAAAGATCGAGGATTTGGATGGGGGAAGATAAGAGGTGGTGGTGAACAGCTGTTTTGAAAGCCTGGAGGGAAGAATGGGAAAGAATAGAGTGAGGAAGTTTATTCCAAAGGCGGGAAAAAAGAGGAATGAAAGAGTGAAGATGAGCAGTGATTCGTGATTTTGGTAGTTTTACCAGAAGGGGGTTGTTGGCGGACCTTGAGTGCCCTGTGGAAATGTGGTTGGGACAAATCGCAGAGAGAGCAGGGGGGGCAAGGCTGGAGAGGAGTCGGTAGAAGACAGAAAGACCACCGACCAACCTGCGGTGATTGAGTGAGAGGCCCAAAGACTCAGCTTCATTGCGGGAGATGCCAATGATCTTAAAAGCCCTGGTTTCGACAGCGTGAAGTCGAGAAAGGTGGGAGGCAGGAGCACCAGCCCAGAGGGGAGAGCAGTACTCCATCAGGCTTCGGACAAAAGCTTTGTAAGTAGTCAGGAGCTCAAGAGGGCCGAGGAAGGACTTTGCACGACGGAGGATTCCCAGTCGGCGACTGGCTTTTGATGCAAGGTTGGAAATGTGACTTTCCCAGGAAAGGTCATGGCAGATAGTGAGACCCAGAAGCTTGAAAGAAAAGACTTCTTCCAGAGGATTGTTGAGAAAGTGGATGGGGGGGTTTTGTAAACGGTCCTTTCGAAGAGACATAGTGAGAGTGTGATATTTGTGTGGATTGAAAGACATGTTCCACGTGTTGGACCAGTTTGTGATTTTATCCAGATCTGCAGTGAGCGAAGAAGCTGCTGCTTGCCGGTCTGAGGGATGACAGATGGTACGGCAGAGGGTGGAGTCATCGGCAAAGAGAAATAGAGGATTTTCCAGAGAGTCTGAGAGATCATTGATGAAAACCAGAAAAAGAACAGGGCCCAGAACGCTACCTTGAGGAACTCCAGCCTGCACAGGAAGAGGGGATGAAAGAACTCCATTTAGGGCCACACGTTGACTGCGACAGGAGAGGAAGTCTGCGAGCCATGAGTGGAGATGGCCTTGAATACCATGGGAAGAGAGTTTGGTGAGTAGGGCAGGGTGCCAGACTGTGTCAAAAGCACGTGATATGTCCAGGGATACGGCTCGGATTTCCTGTCTGGCATTGAGGACCTCCATCCATTGATGGGAGAGCAGTAGCAGCATATCCAGGGTAGAGTGACCTGGTCTGAAACCAAATTGATGATTGGAAATCAAGCCATTGGAGAAGAGGAAGGATTTCATGTCTGAAGCGATGATGGATTCCATAACCTTGCTGATGATTGCGAGAAGGCTGATTGGTCTGTAGTTACAGGGATCTGTTTTTGCACCTTTTTTATGCAGGGCAGTGATGTTAGCAGATTTCCAAGCAGATGGCAGATGACCTTGGGAAAATGAGAGGGTGAATAGAACAGAGAGAGGGTGAGCAAGAGCAGAAGAGCAGGCTTTGAGGACACGTGGGCTGATGCCGTCTGGACCGGTTGCAGAATCTGACTCGAGGTTTGAAAGCAAGCTCTCCACCTTGTCAGGAGAAAAGGATACAGAGTCCAGGGACAGTTGGGTGCGACTGGGTAAAGTGGGTAGAGATAGTGATGGGTTTGGGACACAAGATTTAGCTGCAAACACCGAGTTTAGACATTCAGCTTTATCACGTGTGGAATCAGCAGTGCGGCCATTTGAGGTAAGGGAGGGGATGGAGGGGGAACATACACCAGAAACAGATTTGATTAAATGCCACCAGGATTTTGAGGAGGGAGAGAGGTTTGAGAGTTCAGACTTGAGATGAGAAAGATGTTGTTTTCTGGCTCTCCTGAGGGTAGATACACACTTGTTCCGAGCTTTGTGGAAAGAACTGAGATTGCCCTCAGTTGGGTTTGCTTTCCATGAGGCAAAGGCAAGTTGTTTCAGGACAACTGCCTCGCCACAAGCTTCAGTAAACCAAGGGCGGGAGGAAGGGTAAGACAACTGAACACGAGAGGGGATAAATCTGTGCATGAGGGAGAGCAAGTTTCTTTGAAAGAATTCCCAGGATGAGTTGATGTTTGAGAAAGTAGTGATAGGAGACCAGTCTGTAAGTTTGATGGCTGCTCGGAGACCCTGCCAGTCGGCTTGAGTGAAATGCCAGACTCGACGGCGGTGAGGTGGTTCTCTGATAACAGCCAGAGAGATGGCCACTTTAACAAGGACGTGGTCAGAAGAACCAATTGGAGCGAAGGAAGAGCAGCAGATATTGTCAGGGAAATTTGTCAAAATCAGATCCAGAAGAGATGGAGTACCATTGGTTGAGATCCGGGTCGGGAAGTTGACCGATTGAGTCAGTCCCAATGAGTCACAGAAAGCTTTTGCTGATGTCCCATGGCAGGTGAGAGAGGCACCCACACCTAGCCAACTGGCGTGATGACAATTGAAGTCGCCACATAAGAGGAAGAGAGAGTTTGGATGAGAAGATAGAAGATGGTCCATGTTTTCGGAGAGTGAGGTGTAGATGGAGTCATCACTGTTCGGTGGACGGTACAGTACACATATAAACATGAGGTGGGAGTGGAGGGGAAGCCGAAGCCAGAGGTATTCCTGGGGGTGTGGGGGAGTGAGAGCAGTGCAGGGAGAGTGAGGAATAGAGTCTTTGATGAAGAGAGCAACACCTCCACCAGGACGAGACTCAGGTCTGTCATACCGTAAGAGGGAGGCTTGTTCTTGTCATGGAACAAACTCACCCACCGAGTTTTGTCATAACTCATCCACAACTTCCTGAGATATCATGATTAGATAGTTTTTGGCCCTATTTCTCAATTTTAGAAATCAGGCCTGTATTGACGGTTTCACCTCGTCAATCGGACAAAAATTGAGGATTTCAAAATTCCACCTAAGTTATGGACCTTTAGGTCTATGTTGACCTCAAAATTAGTCGGTGGTTGAATTCAGTAAGCTGATGTGAAAATCGTGTTCAAATTTCAAGTCAATCGGATGAACATGGCCAATTTTAGAAATTCGTTCTATGTTGACCTTTTGACCTCCAAACAATAGGCTTCTTGCTTATGACAAACTCTACCATGTGGTGGTTTCGTGAAGATTGATTTAAAATCGTGACCTGGAGGCAATTAACATACAAACAGAAAGACAGACGGAATAACTCACACAACCAATCAATACACTATTGAAAAATCTTTGATTTTCACAAGTAACAAACAAATGGAACCGATCAACATACTTGGCAATTAAAAAAAAATTTTGCCAAGTAACAAACAGACAGGGGTGAAAACATTACGTCTGTCCATCTTCGATGGCGGAGGTAATAAATTGGAGAAGGTAGCCCACAAAAGAAGGGGGCAAAGGTAGAAGACCCTACCATATGTCATCTCCCCTGCCAAGAGAGACTGAGACACCTGAATATGTGCTCTGAAAGTTGTAGACACGTGCCGGGTGACATGATACAAGTTTCCGGATCATAAAAGGACGAGACTGCATCAACCCCCAGCACATCCTCACTCCTGAAATTGCTAACTCGACCAGAAGTCATCTCACGAAGGTGTTCAAGCCCAGGTGTGGGCTACTTCTCAGAAGCCGTTTCTTCAGTCAAAGAGTGATCGAGGATTGGAACGGTCTCTCGTCTTCCCTGCTGGAATCTACATCTGCAACGACCTATAAAAAGAACTTGGAGAAGTCTTGGCAATTAAAGGGAAATCTTCACCCTGCACCGACTGCCAACATGATTTACCCTTTATGCTTTAAAACCATCATGCACCAACAAACGTGAACCAACCAAGTGTAGACTGGGATCCACCACAGGCTATAGTATGCAGACAAAAACACCTTGTGTACATTTTGGTCGTATAGTGGGGCGGCTTAGCCCAAATATTCAAAAGAATTGTGCATTTTGTGATACAAGCACCAAATTTGGCACAAATGTACATTAATATTGTTGTGGTTGACCAAATTCACAAACCACCGTTCAGGTCCCTTAGGTGAGATATCTCGGTAAGTATATGTGTAGTTAGGCCCAAACCCGTTGTCTAGAGGGAATAAATGTCATTCATGCGGGCTGCGACTCTTCAGGATAGCCGTTTTTCTTTTACTATCTTTATTTTGGACCAGCCGCCATTATTACCACCACCAACCACGTCTCAACAGCCATCACACAACAACCACCAACCACAACGCCGCTTCACAATAACAACCACCAACCACAACGCCGCTTCACAACAACAACCACCAACCACAACGCCGCTTCACCACAACCGCCACGACCTTTACCGTCACAACTTGCCACCATCGCATCACCGTCATCTCGCGCCACTCGTGGGCACCGATGCTGGACTCGTGCGGGGCGCGCACCGAGCAGCGTGTTCAAAAACATCACGGACTTTCCGCAGAAAAACGGATCAAAAATGACTCACGCCCACTTTTGTTCCGTCCAATCGGTGAGCGAGGGGCGATTTTGGCCCCGCCTCCAGGGCGTTGGAGGGCGGTCGCTATATGCAAATTCATGGATCAAAAAGCATTCACGCCCACTTTTCCTCGGGCCAATGGGGAGCCAGGTGAAGGGTCGGAGGCAAAGGGTCAATGGTGAAAGAGCGAAGCCACGGGGCTTATAAAAACGACTGCGTTCGTCAGTCGAGGGCAGTTCAGTTGGAAGAGAGTGAAGAGTTCAGTTGGAAGTTGAGAGTTGAGTGTGCGGAATTCAAGAGAGTCGTCGGTGGAGCTGGAAAGAAGTGGTACTAGTCGGAGTGAAGAGGACGGAGCTGTGGAGAGGCGAAGGCGGACGAGGGGGTGCTCGCGTCGGTGCCGGGAGCGGCACAGGGAGAGGCCAGCAACGCGACCGAGGTGGAGGAGGAGACGCTCACCGCGGGACCCGAGACAGGGTTATATCCTCCTTTCCCCGAGCATCAGCAACCCCCTCCTGTTTCCCCCCGTGCTGAGATAGTGCGACAAAGGGGGCCCCTTTTCCCACCCCCTACCAGACACTGTCCGCGAGGCCCGCGGAGCTGAGGCACCACCGCCACTTCGCGTCTCATCATCAGACGGGTAGGCCCGACACGGTCTCGGCCCCAGGCCCGCCTACCCCCCTCATCCTGGAGGGTGGTTCTCTTTTCTTTTGCTTTGGGAATGTGTGTTGTCGGCGCCGTCTGTGAAGTAAAATTGTATAAGTGTTGCCGTGTGCCCGGTAGTCGGATAGATCTGCATTGTTGCATTTGCTTTTTGTGTAATATTGCATTGTCTTCTTCGTTTACATGTGCTTTTGGTGGAATTGTATATGTGTGCTTTCCGTTCATCGCGAAATAAATGTGCTTATTGTTGAACTGTTTTCCCGCTTCGCTTCGTCATTTCTTTCATTGAATCCCCATCTTGCTTCACGTAAAGGGTTGGTCGTGGGCTAAGACGCCCGATTATTAATCGAACAGTCGAGGCCGACGAATAACACCGCTCGGTTATCCCGATAGTACGGAACGGGTCGCTTAAGTGGCCCGTGTCCGAAGTCGACCTGCGGCGAGGTGCGATCGCCCGGTCTACCCTCCGTGTGGGTACTAAGGGAGGTCGAATTTGGCGAGCAACCCTATCCCATGCGGGGTCGATTGGCACGATCGCGGTGAGACCGAAAGGTCCACCCGTGACTGGTTCCCGGCGTTAGTCCGAGAGGGTCACGACTGGATTGTCCGTCCGGTGGGCGGCGTGCCGCGATTCGAGTTACGTGGCCGTCAGCACGCCGGCGGACGCGAATCCGCAACACTGGTGTCAGGTCGTGCGATACAAACTCATCGCCCTCCTCGCGGCACTGGTATCGGAGAACGGGAAAACGGGCTCTCCTGTCTCCAATTAAATTCACGGGAATCGGTCCAGGGGTGAGAGAAGCGACCCCCGATTCCCTCCAAATTACGAGCGAGCTAAATTAACCATTTAAGAGAAGCAAGATGGCGTCTCAAGGCGAGCGGGAGCCGGGGGTATTAGAAATGGATGTAGAATGTGTAGAATCCATGGCTCAGGATGAAATCCCCGTGCAGAAAATGTTGGTTGTACAGGAAAACGAACTCGCCCAACTGAACCCAGAGCCCGAAATGGGTGCGGCAGCGGCCGCGGTCTATGACACCTCCCCTCCCCCTCTCCACCAAAACCCTTCCCCAACCCCTGCCGAAACGGCTCACCCAAGCGCACCCGACATGGCCCAGCTATGCGCCATGCTGGCGGCAATGACAAACGAAGTGAAAAACGAAATAAAAGGAATGAACGAAAAGATGGATACAAATACAAATGAAATGAAAAACGAAATGAAAGGCATGATCGAAAAGATGGATGCAAACACAACTGAATTTATAAACGAAATAAAAAGCATGAACGAAAAGATCGATGCGAATACACAGCAAATGAAGGAAGAAACGAAAAAGCTGCGGGGTGAGACGCAGAACATGGGCCGATGCCTGCAGGCGGGCATGAAGGCCGTGACCAGGGAGATAAAAATGGCGACTCCACGTGTGGGAGCAAACGAGCTGGAAGGGGGTGCAACGGCTGTCGGGCCCGCGGTGGAGGCGGGTGAAAAAATAATTCGGGGGACGTGTTGGGCGAGGGTCGTGACGATGACCGAAAGGGAAAAATTAAATGGGGAGACCAAAACGTGTGAGACGAGACACGAGGTGACGACAACGGAAATAATAGTTGAGACAAGGGAGGTAAAGGGTGAAGAGGTGACTGAGTTGGCAGAGACACGGGAGATGGGAACGATAGAGGGAAGACTACACGATGAAGACGGGGTAAATGACGCACACACACACACGGAGGTAGTGGAGGATAATGGGGGTGAGCTGGCGGACTGTGTGGAGGCCCGGTGCGAGCAGCTGGATAGCCTCCTCCAGGAACGAGGGGAGGGAGTATGCCCCCTTGAGGCGAGTCACGATCAGGTGAGTTCGGTCGTGCTTTGCGAGGTTGAGGGGACGAGTGCTGTGGACAGGTGCACGGAGAGCTTGGGGGGTATAGAGGCCCCGGAGACCCTTGTGGGGACACGAATCCCCAGTGTGGTTGTCCCGGTGTGTGTGGTGCAAGGTGTGAGTGAGGCCGTGTGTGTGGATGAAACGGCCAGTGTGGATGAGGCACCGCGGGTGAGTTCCCCCGCGTGTGTGAGTGAGGCACCGCGGGTGAGTTCCCCCGCGTGTGTGAGTGAGGCACCGCAGGTGAGTTCCCCCGCGTGTGTGGGTGAGGCACCGTGTGTGAGTGAGGCCGTGTGTGTGGATGAAACGGCCAGTGTGGAAGAGGCACGGTGTATGATTGAGGCACGGTGTGTGGATGAGGAACCGCGAGTGAGGGGAGCCACGTGTGCAAGGGTAATGGCATGCGTGAGTGAACGGCCGAGTGCAAGGGAGACCGTGTGTGTGAGAGAGCGGTATGTAAGGGAGATGTCGGTGGGCATGCGGGAGCACGCAGCCGCGTCTCCCGGTGTGAATGTAATGGAATGGAGTGTGAGCGTCGTAACACGCAGGTGTGCGTGGGTCGAATGGCGGCGACGACGGCGACATGTGAGGAAAGAAAGCCGAGTAGCGGCTGTAGTTGTTTCGGGGACCGTGCCGGGTTCACCCAGCAGTGAGCACGAGGTCCGTGCTGTGCAACGCACGAGGCCCCCACGTGCTCGCTTGCGAGAGTGAAGTCCCGGTCCGGAAACGCACGCGGTGGATTTGCCGATCCCGCGGACGGACAAAGTTTAGGCAGGTAAACGGATTTGGACCGGACGGGTTCTCCACGCGATCGTGTGTGTTAAGCTCCAACGGGCAAAGCACATGTGTTCGCATGGGGAACCCCTCGAGACGTGGGGCTTGTGTTTTTTTTTTATGCGCACGTGACGCCATGGCTGCACGTGGGGTTGGAATCCGGCAAGAGGGGTATCCCTGCCGGATGGTACCGTCCAAGGAGGGACGAGGAACACGTGCAGCTGCATGACGTCACGGGCAGGTGCAAAGTGCGTGAGCTCTGAGTTGCCGCGCTGGTGCTGCGCAGGTAAAGAAAAAAAAAAAAAAAGCAAGCCTCACTTTCGGGTGCACAGGATTCCTGGGCAAGGGGTGGAAGACCCCCTTGACCTGGGCACAGGATGGAAACTAGTTAGGGGGAAGGGTTAGCTTAGTTAGACCGGCTCCATGGGGCAGGGGTAAGTCCTCATGGGGCCCGTGGAATGGATTAGTGAGAGGGATGATAGCGAGATTTAGGTTGGGTAAATAATTTTTGGGACATTTGAGAACAGTGACAGACAGTGAATGTGTAGAGTTGACGTAGTTTAGCTACGTAGTGTTAAAAGGAACGTGCTACTAGTTTAAGGGACGACGTGGGAGCACGAGTTAGTTAGGGGATGAAGATAGGATGGCAGAGTTCAGCGGTGAGTGTGTTGAAGAGTTGGTGAGTTGTGAGGTGAGTACTTGTTGAGTGAGTGAGGCCAGCGGGTCTGTGTGAGTGGAGCGAATGGGGAATGCATGGTGCGATGAGTGATTGGGGGGAGGAGTGACTCCCGCCCAAGGGACCCCCGGGGTCAGTGTAGAGTGAGTTAGCTGGGTTAGTCAAATTAACAAAAATGGAGGTCGTTTTGCTGTTGGTGGGAATGTAGGCTCGAAACCCATTTGGAGGGGTGCAGGAGCCCTGTTGACGGGCTTGGGAGCGTGGCTGCGAAAGGTGAGTATCGCTGAGTGGGTACCCCGGGCACCAGGCTAGTCGGCCGTGGTAGGCCAAGGGCCCATGGGGGGCCGGGATAGCGTAGTGGGCACGGGTGCGTCTGCTTGGTGCGGAGGCCCGGGGCGCCATTAGCCGCGTGGGCAGTGTTGTGGGCAAGCGTGACCCTCGGAAAGGGGCCCGGGAAGCCAGCCTGCCACGTGTGCGTTTCAGGGGAGGTGCCATGGGGGGCACTCCCCGGTGTTTAGGGAGCTGGTAGGCTCGGAGGCAGTGTAGTGCCCGGGGGTGCCATAGCTGGGGAAGTGGCAGAGGGTCGTGCCTGCCAAAGGGAGCCACGTGTCCCAGCCATGAGACCGTGTGAGGGCACGGAGAGAAAATTGGGGGGCGAGGCCCGAAATTGTGAGGACACCAACACAGGCGACGGGAATCTGGGTTGTTAGAACCAATAGTTTAAGCGAGAGGCGCTTGTTGGAAGCCCCGGGGTAGTTTAACAGTTAAATGGTTAGGGTAGATAGGAAGTGTACCCCTCCGCACCATCCATCCCCTCGCTCTCGTTGTGGGCCGCTGGACCCACTTTGGGTTAGATCGCCGAACTCTGGGGAGGCCATCCTGAGGCTTCGTTGGGCCTCGACACAGGACGTTAGCTCTCCCTTATTCCCCTCCGGGAAGGGAACGTAGGGGTGGGGAGTAGGCTAGGTGACAGGATAGGTTAGCCGAACAAGGACAGTAAAGGGGGTTAGGGGACGATTTATAGTGGGGAAGTAAAATAAAAAAATAAGTTGGGGCTAAATTGGGGTTTGACAAATTAAGGGAGTGGGTATGTACAGTGACAGGCAAAGGCGATAGGTTGGGAGGGAGACAGGTCGGTAGGTCCGAGCCCGCCTTCCAAGTGGCGAGCACCACCGCACTCCCTCCACCAACCTCCACTGAACGGCAAAGGCTGGCCAGCTTCATCTGCTGGCTGTGTTACTGCAAGGCCTGTGCCGGACCACTTCATCTGCCGGCTGGCTGTTTTTCTTCAAGGCCTGTGCCGGCCCACTTCATCGGCAGCTGTTGTGTTGCTGCAAGGCCTGTGCCGGCCGGATCATCAGCAGCTGTTTACTTTCAGGCCTGTGCCGGCCAGTTCGTCTGCCGGCTGTGTTTGCCTGCAGCGGTCTTCTTCTGCGGGTTGTGTTTGCCTGCTCACCTTTGCCATGCCATGCCCACTGCCCCTGTTCACCAGCCCCGTTCAATTTTTGCTTTGCCCCCCCCCCCTGTTCATTGCCATGTGCGCCAGGATCAAGGCAACAGTTTGCAAGCTGCAAGAACTGCCCTATTGGCAGCTACAACACGGGCCTGCAGTGGCGGCCCGTGCACCGTGTTTGTGTTCATCCATCCATTCGTTGTGTTCATTACGTGTGCCACTTGAGCTGGCACGGAGACTGCGTTGTGCAGCCCACGCACCGTTGTGGTTCACTGCGTTCAGTTCAAACCGTTCATCCATCCATTCGTTGTGTTCATTGCGTGTGCCACTTGAGCTGGCACGGAGACTACGTTTGTGCAGCCCATGCACCGTTGTGGTTCACTGCGTTCAGTTCAAAAGGGAAGGCCTTGGACTGCGTGTGAGCAGCCGGCCACGTTCCCTGTCAACTGCATTGTTTGAGCCAGAGACTGCATGTGAGCAGCCTGGCTCCCTGCTAACTGCTTTCTTTTTACAGAGTTCATTGATCCTGGGCCATGGTTTGGTGTAAAATTTGTAAGTTAAGGTTAAGATGTACTGTAAATATGAGTGCGCCCCCGACATGTTTGTCTTAGCGCCGGCAATTTTATTTAAGTCGTCCGTGTGAGTGAGTTTGTTTAGGTAGTTACTCAGCCCTTAGGTTATTTATTTTGGGGACACGAATACCATGAATGTCGCACTCAGGGATCCGTAGGTAAAATGTACTAGGGGAAAACTACACATGATGGCACACGAAAATTTGACGACTCGGGACGAGTCTGTAAAAAGGGGAGGGGGTAGTGTTGTGGTTGACCAAATTCACAAACCACCATTCAGGTCCCTGAGGTGAGATATCTCGGTAAGTATATGTGTAGTTAGGCCCAAACCCGTTGTCTAGAGGGAATAAATGTCATTCATGCGGGCTGCGACTCTTCAGGATAGCCGTTTTTCTTTTACTATCTTTATTTTGGACCAGCCGCCATTATTACCACCACCAACCACGTCTCAACAGCCATCACAACAACAACCACCAACCACAATGCCGCTTCACAATAACAACCACCAACCACAACGCCGCTTCACAACAACAACCACCAACCACAACGCCGCTTCACCACAACCGCCACGACCTTTACCGTCACAACTCTCCACCATCGCATCACCGTCATCTCGCGCCACTCATGGGCACCGATGCTGGACTCGTGCGGGGCGCGCACCGAGCAGCGTGTTCAAAAACATCACGGACTTTCCGCAGAAAAACGGATCAAAAACGACTCACGCCCACTTTTGTTCCGTCCAATCGGTGAGCGAGGGGCGATTTTGGCCCCGCCTCCAGGGCGTTGGAGGGCGGTCGCTATATGCAAATTCATGGATCAAAAAGCATTCACGCCCACTTTTCCTCGGGCCAATGGGGAGCCAGGTGAAGGGTCGGAGGCAAAGGGTCAATGGTGAAAGAGCGAAGCCACGGGCCTTATAAACACGACTGCGTTCGTCAGTCGAGGGCAGTTCAGTTGGAAGAGAGTGAAGAGTTCAGTTGGAAGTTGAGAGTTGAGTGTGCGGAATTCAAGAGAGTCGTCGGTGGAGCTGGAAAGAAGTGGTACTAGTCGGAGTGAAGAGGACGGAGCTGTGGAGAGGCGACGGCGGCGAAGGCGGACGAGGGGGTGCTCGCGTCGGTGCCGGGAGCGGCACAGGGAGAGGCCAGCAACGCGACCGAGGTGGAGGAGGAGACGCTCGCCGCGGGACCCGAGACAGGGTTATATCCTCCTTTCCCCGAGCATCAGCAATCCCCTCCTGTTTCCCCCCGCGCTGAGATAGTGCGACAAAGGGGGCCCCTTTTCCCACCCCCTACCAGACACTGTCCGCGAGGCCCGCGGAGCTGAGGCACCACCGCCACTTCGCGTCTCATCATCAGACGGGTAGGCCCGACACGGTCTCGGCCCCAGGCCCGCCTACCCCCCTCATCCTGGAGGGTGGTTCTCTTTTCTTTTGCTTTGGGAATGTGTGTTGTCGGCGCCGTCTGTGAAGTAAAATTGTATAAATGTTGCCGTGTGCCCGGTAGTCGGATAGATCTGCATTGTTGCATTTGCTTTTTGTGTAATATTGCATTGTCTTCTTCTTTTACATGTGCTTTTGGTGGAATTGTATATGTGTGCTTGCCGTTCATCGCGAAATAAATGTGCTTATTGTTGAACTGTTTTCCCGCTTCGCTTCGTCATTTCTTTCATTGAATCCCCATCTTGCTTCACGTAAACGGTTGGTCGTGGGCTAAGACGCCCGATAATTAATCGAACCTTCGAGGCCGACGAATAACACCGCTCGGTTATCCCGATAGTACGGAATGGGTCGCTTAAGTGGCCCGTGTCCGAAGTCGACCTGCGGCGAGGTGCGATCGCCCGGTCTACCCTCCGTGGGGGTACTTAGGTAGGTCGAATTTGGCGAGCAACCCTATCCCACGCGGGGGCCGATTGGCACGATCGCGGTGAGACCGAAAGGTCCACCTGTGACTGGTTCCCGGCGTTAGTCCGAGAGGGTCACGACTGGATTGTCCGTCCGGTGGGCGACGTGCCGCGATTCGAGTTACGTGGCCGTCAGCACGCCGGTGGGCGCGAATCCGCAACAATATGTTGCGAACATTTTCAGATATTGGGCCACTTGAAATTCTCTCTATGTCCGCCATATTGGATTTCAAAATGGCCACCACTTGAAATCTACATTTGCTATTATCTCTGGACGGAATGCAGCTGTTGACTTGATTCTGGTATCTAAATGTGTGTTTTTGGGGCCAAGGAATCCAATGGTAGTGGCCATGATCCGGCACTCACACAGTGATCCGGCACTCACACATGATCCCACACAGTGGCCATGATCCGGCACTCAATGGACGTCGTGAAGAATGCTGTGGAACACCTGAATCCTGGACAGACACCAGTGGTCACCGTTGATCAGCCACTGTTTGCTTTGGCCAAGCAGATACAGTGGAAGTGGCCAGAGAGCTATGGTGAAGACCAGATAGTGGTGATGTTTGGTGGTCTCCACATAGAGATGGTGGCACTGAGGACACTGGGGGACTGGCTGAAAGGGAGTGGTTGGGTGCAAGCACTTTTGCAAGCCGAGATTGCGACAGCAGGGACAGCAGACTCATTCCTGCGAGCATCCCATGTCTTGCGCACAAGAAGAGCACATCAAGTGACTGCAGCAGCACTGTACATCCTGCAACACCGTGCCTACAACCACTACTGTCTGGGAGAAATCAGGGATGCAGAGGACCTTCTGGAGTTTGAAGACTGGTGTTGCCAGAGAGGAGAAGACATCCCCCAGTTTCACTAATGGGCAACTGTGCTGGAACTAGAACTGTTGGTTCTAGTGTATGTGCGTTCTCTCAGGCAGGGATCGTTAATGATGTACCTCGATGCTCTGATGGAGATGGTCCCCTGGTTCCATGCACTGGATCACACCCACTATGCTAGGTGGATACCAGTGCACCTGAAGGACATGGCCGAACTCACCATCAAACACCCAGATGTAGCCAGGAAATTCAGGGAAAGCCACTTCACCGTTCAGAAAACACAGAGGGTGTTCTCTTCAATCCTGATTGACCAGGCACATGAGCAGAATAATGCCTGCATCAAAGGAGACGGTGGAGCAGTTGGGCTCACTGACAACCCCAGTGCCCGTCGCTGGATGGTTGTGGGACCAGAAGTTGCCAGGGTGATCGAAGAATTCCAGGATGGGAACCAACACTGGAGATGGCAAACAGCAGACACACGTCATCATGATCAGACGCCAAGTGTACAGGCCTCATTTGTGAAAGATGTTCGCTCTCTCGTCGGTGTCATAGAGATGGGCAACCCATTCGAGGAGGAGAGTCAGGATGTAGTCAAACTTGGACACAAAGGAGATCGCAGATCCTGCTGCTGTGGAGACCGTGATGAATGCCAAGAGGATTGGCCAAGAGCAGTTCGAGGCTTTCACCAGAGAGTGTCTGTTGGACAGAACAAAGGCAGTGGACGCACCCATTCCTCGTAACAAGCTGAAGGTGTTCAGCACTTCCACTCCAAGAAGCCAGAGCATAGGTCAGCAATAGCTCGCCTCCATCAAGAATGACCTTGAACTCTTCGCACGCCTGTACATTGGCTGCCAGACGAGGGATGGAAACCTTGAGGAATTCTTTTGTCACGAGAATCAGGCATGTCCTCCTGCATTGTCTGATGGTGGAAGCCTCTGCACTGGTACCAAGAGTGATCTCCTCACATGCTTGGAAGAAGTCTCCGACGCAAAGACAGAGACTCCTGTCACAACCTGTATTGTGCTTGATGGAGCAGCCATCGTCAGATGCTGAAGCCGGCTGCATCAAAGACCTTTGAAGAGTATGCGCAACAGATCTTCATCCCATATATGTCCACTAAGCTGCAAACAGTGTCACGCCTGGATCTGGTCTGGGATACTTACCTTGCTGATTCACTGAAAGGTAGTACACGTGCAAAGCGGGGACAAGGTGTGCGGAGACGTGTGGTGGCTGCCACAGCCATACCAGGAAACTGGCAGAACTTCCTACGAGTGGACAGCAACAAGACCGAGTTGTTCAGGTTCCTCTCAGCAGCTCTCATGGAATGGTTTGACCAGGAAGACAAGCAACTCGTCATTACTGATGGAGAGGCAGTGCTCAGCAAGCCACTACTGCCAGATCTGACCTCACTCGCCCCATGTAACCATGAAGAAGCTCACAGTCGGATGTTGCCGCATGCATCTCACGCAGTCCAGCATGGACACCATGCAATACTCATCCGGACTGTAGACACCGATGTTGTGGTGCTGGCAGTGTCCCTGGCACAGGAGTTGCAACCAGAAGACAAACTGTGGCTGGCATTCGGAACAGGCCAGAGTTTCCGATACCAAGCAGCACACGAAATAGCAGCTGGATTGGGACGAGAGAAGGCTCGTGCACTGCCAATGTTCCACGCTCTAACTGGATGCGACACTGTGTCTCGTTTTCATAGACATGGCAAGAAGACTGTGTGGGCAGTCTGGACGGTACTGCCAGAACTCACTGAGGCGCTGCTGCTGCTGTCCTCTGCACCTCATGACATACCAGACGGTGCAATGCGCATCATCGAGAGGTTCGTGATCCTGTTGTATGATCAAACCAGCAAATGCACAGACATTGACAAGGCTAGGAGGAAATTCTTCGCAAGGAAGAACAATGTGCAGCTCATCCCTCCAACGAAGGCAGCTCTGGAGGAACATGTCAAGAGGGCAGTGTATCAAGGTGGACATGTGTGGGGTCAGATACTGCTGCCAGCACCAGAGCTCCCTCCACCAACCAACTGGGGTTGGTCAAGGACTGGAGAAGGACAGTACACACCTTACTGGACCAAGCTAACTGAGGCAGCTCACAGCTGCATTGAGCTGGTTTCTTGCAAGTGCAAGAAAGGGTGTGTGAGGCGCTGCAAGTGCAAAAAGGCTGCCCTTCAGTGCACAGCCCTCTGTGTGTGTGAAGGGGAATGCACATGACGATGAGTCAACAACATACATGTACTTGTGGCAATGCTGAACTTGTTAACATGACACTGTTTATGTACACGCATCTTCAGTACCGGTATATACCTAGCCTCAGATACCAGTACACCTAGCCTCAAATATTAGACCACGTAGCATGTCAGTATTATACCTAAGACATTTACAGAACTAAGACATTCTTTTCAAAGTATTGTGTTGAATCCAATATTTGCAAAGATAATTTCCAAAATAAAATTATATAACAGACTGTGATAGATAATATTACGTTGAAAATGGTACCATTGGATTCCTTGCCCCCAAAAACATACATTTAGATACCAGAATCAAGTCAATAGCTGCATTACGTCCAGAGATAATAGCAAATGTAGATTTCAAGTGGCGGCCATTTTGAAATCCAATATGGCAAAAACATAAAGAGAGAATTTCAAGTGGCCCAATATCTGAAAATGTTCGCAACATATTAATGTACAGTTGTGCCAAATTTGGTGCTTGTATCACAAAATGCACAACAGGTTTGCTATGCTGCTGCACTAGTACCCAGGGACAGGCCTTACACAATTTTCACCCGTCCACATGACATTCCACAGTGCAAGTGGTTTACTGACCCCTGCTGCAGACAGGAGGAATTATAAGCCAAGGCACAAAATATATTTGCCCCACATCCCCAACTACCTGTCCCCCTTCCCCCACCTCCAGGTTGCTCCAAAAGGATGTTTCTGGTTTCATATAACTTTTACTGTTTAAAGTTCATCATGAAATCTTCTTCCTCCTCGTTTTTACCCACAGCTCCATTCCCTCCACGTCATCATTAAATAAGAACAGAGTTCAATTTGTTCGACCACTTTATTAGCGTGGAACGACAATAATCAAACAAGTGTTGAACAGGTTGAAACGCCCACAACATCCCTGGCTCCGGCTCAGGCTGCGCATGCGCACTGTCACAAGGGGACCGTCGATATGTAGAAGTACCGTAAAGTACAATGTTCTCTATCTCCCTCCGAGTCTTCATTATGTTAATAGATAAAGGCTGAGAAAATATTAAGTTTAATGAATGAACAAAAGTTTATATCGCCCATTGTGTGACTATTCCATGGAGTAGTCCTTGTGCCAGGCAGGCACGCTGGTCGCTCTGGTGGATCGGCGTTGACCTATTGCTGGTGCTGGTGGTGTCACATCGGGCCCCAGTGGGGATGGGGCTCTCGGGGTTTCAGGGGCCGATGGTGGCGTCTGAAGGATCGCGCTCCTCGGTGTGCCTCGTCCTGGTGCTGCTGGCGTGTCTGAAACGGGTGTCGTCTTGCGCCGGGGTGTGCATACTGATGTCAGTGCCGGTGTGGGCCCCGTTGGCGTCGCAGATGTCACGGGTTCGCTGTCGAGGTCAGGCAGTTGCGGTGTTACAACGGGTGCAGGTACAGTGATGCGGGTTGCTAAATCATCATAGATAGACCGGGGTGGCAGCTGGTCATTGCGAACTGGGCTAAACTTGCGCAGGAATTTCCTGTTCCGAAGTGTGACTCTGCCCGAGCCGTCGATCTTGATCACGTATTGGTCGTGTTGGCGTACCTCCATGATACTGCCTGTCTTGTCCCATTTTTTGGGGTGGAATCCTGTCTGGTTCTGTACGCGGACTAGGTCCCCTACAGCAAGTGGCGGAAGGCGTTTGGTGTGTTCTGCCCAGGTGTCGGCTGTGCGGATATGACGTTTGCGGAGGGCCTCCTCCCTCGCTTTCAGGGTCTCATGCCAAGTGTCGTGCGGTCTGTACTTCCCGGGGATAATTGGGATGAAATCGCGTATCGGGCGGCCGAAGACACACATTGCCGGGGAGATCTTCGTGTCAGGGTCAGGCGTGTTATGATATTGTAGTATCGCTCTCTGCACAGCGTCAGTGTCAAGTTCTCCCTGCGGGCTGGTGTTGTCCGTGATAAGTCGTTTCATTGTCTTAACTCCAATCTCCGCGCGACAGTTGCTGTGAGGGAAGGCCACCGATGACAAGCGGTGGTGTACGCCCCATCTGTGCAGGAATGACCTGGTCTCGGTGGAGGTGAACTCCGGTCCCCCATCCGATGCGAGCTATTCTGGTGTCCCGTACTTCACGAAGGCGCGACGTAAGTGGTTTATGAGTCCGGCGGCGCCACCCGTCGACTTTGAGATGATCGGCCAGTTCGAGTATCTGTCCACCGTCACAAGGTAGTGTGCACCCCTGTGTACAAAGAAGTCCGAGCACACTGCCTGAAAGGGGTAAACGACCGGGATAGGTGGAGTTGGTGGCGCTTCAGGCTGTGATGGTGCCATCCGGTGGCAGTGTTCGCAGTTTTCCGAGTGGCGCTGATGTCGGCCGACATGCCTGGCCAGAATACAGAGGATTCTGCGCGGGCGGTCATCATTGATACGCCCTGGTGGGCAGCGTGTAGGGCGCTCAGCACATCGCCGCGGAGTGAGGGTGGTATGACTACTCGGTCCTTGTATAGGATCACTCCATCTGTCGATGTAATGTTCTCGCGGTACTGGTGATAGTCGCGAATTGTCTCTGGCATCTCGATTTTTGAGTCGGGGATGCCGTTCATTGTCATTCCCTCCAATATGTGCATATCGCCATCGCTGCGGGTGGCTTCCCTGACGCGATCCCATGTTACTGATCGCAATGATTCGAGGCCCGCGGCGCACCATGCCAGGTTGTCCTCCTCGACGTCGTCGTCATACTCCGGCTCAGTTTGGCGTAGGAGAGACAGGACGTCGGTGTGCGTGCTTGGTTGGAGGTGGGTCGCTATGGTGGCATTGTCATCTGGAAGGTTCATGAGTGGAGGTCGCGTGGTGCCGACCGGCCTGCGCGACATGGCATCTGCCGCCTTGTTCTTCATGCCCGGGATATGTATGATGCGGAAGCGATAACGCAGGGTCTTCTCCTTGAGGTTTCTGAGGCGGGGGTTGGGTATGTCGTCAAGTGCTCTGTCCGAAAGGAGTTTCAGCAGTGGTTTGTGGTCTACCGCAACGATCAGGTTCTCGCAGCCCAGTACGAAGTAACGCGCCTTGTCCAAGGCGTCCGCGACTGCGAGAGCCTCGCCCTCTATGGGCGCGTATCTGGATTCTGCCGCGTGTGTAAATCTGCTGCCGACCAGGGTTATTTTCCATCCATCAGTGCAGCAGAATGGTCTAACTGGCACACATCGGCAGTGCTTTTGAAGCAACCAGAATCCGATTCCCTCCTTCGACCAGTCCGTGGCGATGCATGTTGGCTTAGTTTTGTCAAATATGCGGACACCGTGTTCGATTTCTTGTACGATCACGTCTTTCGACTCGCGGAATATGTCCTCTAACTCCATGGACCACTGGAAGCGTTCTCCACTTTTCAGGAGCTTCTGGAATGGCTGCATTCGTTCGGCCATACTAAAGGCGTATGCCACCTGGTTGACAAGCCCGAACCACGATCTGACGTCGGTGATGTTACGCGGTTGTGGGAAATCGTGGATTGCTTCCAGGTAGCGGCTGCACGGTCGCACGTCGGTCATGGTGATGGTGAAGCCCGCGAAGTCCACCGTGGGTGCGCTGCAGACAAACTTCTCCGGGTTGAGGATGATTCCATTCTGGCCGCATATATCCAGCCATTGGACCGCCTGGAAGTAGCTCCCCTCAATCGTGTCTGACCATAGTAGCGTGTCATCTACGCACTTGGTCTTGTTACCAATGTCCGCGACGATCTCATCGTATCGTCGTGAGTAATCGTCCCCCGATGCCATATACCCTTGTGGGGCAGATAGGTACCGGTAGCGCCCCCATGGAGTGATGAAGGTCGTCTTGTGGCGGTCGTCCTCGTGTAGGCGGACGCTATGGTAACCGTTCCATGCGTCGAATACTGTCTTGCGCTTCCCGTTAGGTACGCGTCTCGCCTGGTGGAACGGGGATTGGGTGTGGTGGGTCTCGCGGAACGCATGCTTGTTCAAGGCCTGAAAGTCGACGGTGCGTCGCGGCTTGCCATTCTTTTTCGCGCAAATTACCATGCGGTGACACCATGTCACCAGCATGCCGACGGGGACTTCCTCCAACACGCCGAGCCGAACGTCCTGGTCGAGGCCTGCTTTTACCTCATCTTGCCAATGTATGGCCACGGAGATGGGAGTGTGATGGGCAACCGGTGTCGCGTTCTCACTGAGCATAAGACGTAGTGGCGGGCCGGTCATTCTCGGTAGTGGCTGGTGTGGGCACGTGTTGAATGTGCTCTGAGTGTCAAGCAGGCGCGATGCCGAGCGTTTTCCAGACTCTTTGGCCTCAATATACTCTATCATGTCCTTTAATGGCATGTCCTGGTTCTTCTCAACGAGTAGGTCAAGTTGTATTGCTTGGTCCGCGATGCCACGGGCAACCACGTTGCGCAATATCTCTTCCGTGAAGTCGTTGACCTGATCGCACCCCGCCTTGGTGAACTTCATTTCATACTTGCACGTGTCCGCCCGCCCCCTGATGCGGGCGTGGAACGACCGGACGGGCTCCTCGTGTCCCTGCCGCATGTTAGACAGGGCCACTCGAGCTACCATCGTGTTCTCCGTCCGGACGGCGAGCGCCTTCATGGCGGCGAGGACGTCTTCTTCATCGCTGCCCACGAGGCTCCGACCCGCCGCGCGAGTGAGGTCCTTTCTCAGCTCCTCCTCACAGCACTCCAGTAGCTGCGCGACTATGTCGGGTCCGACAAGCTTAGTACCTGTTTTGTATTCGCCCCAGCGGGTTATGAAGTACGACCAGGCCTCGCCCGTTCCGGCCAGTGCTATGGAGGGACGCTTGAGTTTCTCCATCTTGGCATTCGACGTGCACAGTGGCGTGTATACTGAGCATGGCCGCCACCACTGCCACCTCTGCGAGTGTAGCCATATAGTCACAACCCTCGATCGGGCACTCTGCTTCCACCGGCGCCATAGGAACCGTTATTCTGGAGTAAACGTTCTATTTTCGGTGATGCACACGTGTGTACAGTGTCCTGGGGGCGAAGATTGGGTACAGAACCCGAGAAATCCAAACTCACTGTCGACGTTCTCGTGGTCCGTTTTCACCCAGTCGTGTCCTCCTCAGCACCGACGATCTTTACTCGACTGCATCAAGTTGTTTGATTATAAATAAGAACAGAGTTCAATTTGTTCGACCACTTTATTAGCGTGGAACGACAATAATCAAACAAGTATTGAACAGGTTGAAACACCCACAACATCCCTGGCTCCGGCTCAGGCTGCGCATGCGCACTGGCACAGGGAACCGTCTATATGTAGAAGTACCGTAAAGTACAATGTTCTCTAATCATTCATGAATGAAACCGAATTATCAACCTTTGTTCTTTGTACTGTATCCCAATTTTACCCTTCTTTTTCATGTACGAGTCCTGTTACTGTAGAAAAGGAGCCGAAAAGGAAGAAAAGAGTTAGAATTTTTTTTTTTAAACCCGAAACTGAAATCACAATCCAACTATAATTCCAACAATCTCTGTCTGTGTGTGTGTGTGTGTGTGTGTGTGTGTGTGTCTGTATGTGTGTGTGTGTGTGTGTCTGTATGTGTGTGTGTGTGTGTGTGTCTGTGTGTGTGTGTGTGTGTGTGTGTGCGTGTGTGTGTGTGTGTGTGTGTGTGTGTGTGCGTGTGTGTGCGTGTGTGTGTGCGTGTGTGTGTGTGTGTGTGTGTGTGTGTGTGTGCGTGTGTGTGTGACCGCTGTTTCTCGACCACCACTGGTCCGATTTAATTGAAACTTGCCAGGTATATTGCTGGAGCCTTGTGGATGTTACTTTTCAAGGTTTGATATTAATCGGACAAGCGGTTCCCAAGTTACGGCCATTTATTTACCAACCAATGACAGGACACGGTGCTATGACGTCACAATTGACGTCACAATTCTTTTTTCTTTCTTTTTTATCACGTGCGGGCACATTCTAGTGTGGTGAATTGAAGGTCGTGACGTGTGATCACATGTCGCACGGCTCGAGCACGGAATAGATAAAGCTGAGGTTCGGCTCGGTCGGGGGTGATTGTCCCAGGGGCATTGTCGTTTACGGCGGCGGTTCACTTGGTGCTCGTTGAATGGTGAGAATTGAGAGTATATCGGACTCCGGGCTTATACTGATTTATTTTGCGGTGATTAGTTGCACGTGTATACCTTACTGCTTATGTACTCCTTGCTGCGCCTGTATTCCCTGGTGTGCCCGTAGAAGCGGCTTCAATCAAATGGAATAAAGCCTACACTCTGAAGGTTCTTCTCTCGTTTTCATTTCAATTTATTCCATTTGGTTTTCTCGGCTCTCTCAACCAACGATGGACAAGATCTACAAACCAGAGAGGTTCGACGCAGACCCAAACGCGACTGACTCGGAAATGAAATGGTCGCATTGGTTCCGTTCCTTCTCACACTATCTGACCATCATCGAAGAAGGAGCCGACAAATTGGCCGCCCTCGTGAATCATGTCTCGCCCGGCGTATACAGGCTCTTCTCGGAGTGTGACACCTACGAAGCAGCGATCGACATGCTGCAGGCGCTCTACGTGAAGCGCAAGAACGAGGTATACATACGACATCTTCTCAACACACGCAAGCAAGCAGCCGGGGAGACAATCGATCAGTTCCTGCAAGCTCTGAAACAGCTGGGAAAAGACGGCAGCTTCCGGGCCGTAAACGCCGAGGAACACCGAAATGAAGCGACCCGGGAGGCATTCATCCAAGGACTTAGATCAGCCCACATACGGCAATGCTCACTAGAGAAAGCGCAACCCACTCTTGACAAGGTAGTCGATCAGGCTCGAGCGATGGATACGGCTCAGCAGCAATCTGAGTCATTTGGGACACCGATGCTGCTAATGAACGCCGCTATGGTGGAAACTCAAGGAACCCCACAGACACAGACACAGCCTGACACAGGGGATGGAGAAAAACCCGAGGAGTCGGACACCCAGACCTCGTCAAACTCCTCAGCAACTACTCCGGTTGGTAAATGCTTCTTTTGTGGGTACAAAAGACACCCCGCCACAAATGCCCCGCCAGAGATGCCACATGCATGAATTGTGACAAGAAAGGGCATTATGCCAGGGTATGTAAATCTACTCTAAGGAGAAATAAACCCACTTCTGCGGCTCTCTACTCACAAAAGAAACTAACTGCAGCCTCACCGGGGAATCTATCCAAGGCTATCATCAACGTACGAATTAACGGGCATATGGCTGAGGCTCTGATTGATACCGGTAGCTCTGAAAGTTTCGTCAACAGCTCGCTAGTGAAGGGCAGGAAATGGAAGATCCACCCGACAGACAATACGGTATGCATGGCCGCCACATCACTACAGTCCCGCGTACGAGGGTACTGCAATGTTGAATTTGACGTAAAAGGGTACACGCATCGGGATGTAAGGGTACTGGTGCTTCGTGATTTATGCGCAGATGTAATTCTGGGTCATAATGTCCTCAAGCAGCACACGAGCGTCGAAATACCCTTTGGAGGAAGCAAACCTCGTCTAATTTTAAATGCTTTGACCACCGCAGAGGTAACGTCCCCCAGCTGTTTGCTAACTTGTCGCCGGTCTGTAAACCGATAGCAATCAAATCGCGGCGATATGCCACTGCTGATATGAATTTCATCACTTCAGAGACCAAGCGATTACTGGAAGAAGGAATTATAGAACCGAGCGATTCGCCATGGCGCGCACAGGTGTTGGTTACCGCCAATCAGAATCATAAGAAACGAATGGTTGTCGATTATTCCCAAACGGTCAATCGTTTCACCCAACTCGATGCCTACCCTTTGCCGCGCATAGACGAGATGGTCGATCGCGTGGCCAATTATAAGATATTCAGCACCATCGATTTGTGAAGCACCTATCATCAAATTCCCATCCGAGAGGAAGACAAACCTTACACCGCATTCAAGGCAGGTAGACGCCTCTACCAATTCAGGAGGATTCCGTTCGGTGTCACGAATGGAGTAGCTTGCTTCCAACGGGTTATGGACGACATCATCTCAGATGAAAACCTCAAAGACACTTTTGTTTACGTGGACAATGTCACAGTGTGCGGTAGGGATCAGGGGTCACATGACATGAATCTGGACAGATTCTTGAGCATTGCTAGAAAATATAATCTGACCCTCAACTACGAGAAATGCGTACTCTCGGCAAGGTCAATTGACCTTCTCGGCTACACGATAGCCGACGGCACGATTAAGCCTGATCCTGAACGATTGCGCCCGCTTCGTGAGCTACCCCCACCTCAGGACCTGCAGACAATGCGCTGGGTGATCGGCATGTTCGCTTACTATGCAAGATGGATTTCCCAATACTCCGCGAAAATACATCCCCTAGTGCATTGCAAAAACTTTCCACCAGATGCCGCTGTTGTAACAGCTTTCCACAGCCTCAAAGTTGATATCAGTAATTCCGTGGTTTTATCGATCGATAGCTCGGTGCCCTTCGTGGTGGAGACAGATGCTTCAGATCACGCGATAGCTGCTACGCTTAATCAGTCTGGGCGACCCGTCGCGTTCTTCTCGAGAACTCTCTCTGGAAGCGAGCAGAGACACTCAGCAATAGAGAAGGAAGCGTACGCCATTGTCGAAGCCCTACGTAAGTGGAGACACTATTTACTGGGAAACCATTTCACGCTCGTCACGGACCAACGATCCGTGGCATTCATGTTTGATGGGAAAAATAACGGGAAAATTAAGAATGAAAAAATTATGAGATGGCGGATAGACCTAGCCTGCTATAGTTACGACATAGTCTACCGGCCCGGGAGGGAAAACCCTGCTGCAGACACCTTCTCTCGGGTCTACTGTTCGGCGACAATCAGTCGGGCTTTGCAAGACCTCCATGTGTCTCTGTGCCACCCGGGGGTAACCAGAATGGCACATTTCGTGCGCAGACAAAACCTTCCCTATTCTATCGAAGATATTAAACAAATGAATGCTTCATGCCCTGTTTGTGCTGAACTAAAACCCAGATTCTATGGCGCGGCTTCTGGCAGATTGATCAAGGCCACTTCTCCCTTCGAGAGACTAAACATTGACTTCAAAGGGCCCCTGCCGACCGAGACAGACAACAGATACATATTCACTGTTGTTGATGAATATTCAAGGTTCCCTTTCGCATTTCCGTGCTCGGATATGACCTCGGGCACTGTCGTGAAATGTCTCTCTGACCTCTTCGCTATGTTTGGGAAACCTTCGTACATACATTCAGACAGAGGGCCGTGTTTCATGTCGGCCGGGCTAAAACAATTCCTATTAGAGCACGGCATAGCGACTAGTCGAACGACGGGTTACAACCCACAGGGTAATGGGCAGGTGGAACAATATAATGGAGTTATTTGGAAAGCCGTAACTCTGGCGCTGAAATCGAGAGGACTGGGCCCCGAGCGGTGGGAGGTTGCCCTTCTCGACGCTCTGAATTCCATACGCTCTTTGCTCTGCACGTCCACCAATGCAACTCCTCACGAACGAATGTTTACTCACCAGCGACGTTATGTTGACGGCCAATCGGTGCCCAACTGGCTAACCCATCCCGGAACAGTGTTCATGAAACGCCCGGTACGACAAAGCAAGTATGAACCTATGGTGGAGGGGGTCGAACTCATCGATACTAATCCAGAGTATGCTCATGTCAGGCTCCCAGATGGCAGGGAGACCACTGTGTCGGTTCGCCATTTGGCTCCCTCAGGTACTCCTCCCGCAGGTACACCACCATCTGGCACTCCTCCCTCTGACATCCCCTCCCCAGGTGTTCCCCCCCCAGGAACTCCACCCGAGAATGGTGGCGACGGAGCTGCCGCGTTCCACCCGAGAGCGATCGGGGAGTCATCCCCGGCACGAGTCGAGGCTCACCAAGAGGATCGAAAGCCTCCCTCAAGTGAAACCGCCATTTACTCCCGGAGAGGTCGACGGATAAAACCCCCTCGCCGACTCAATCTGTAAAGGGGATTATCGGCATCCTCGATGCTCATGCTCCTATATGCTCGTTACATAATATATCGATGCTCATTACCGTGCTCCTACAACTCACAATAATCCTCACTGCTTGGCATGTATGCTTCTGTAGTTTAGATAGTTCGCATTGCTTGAAATGTATACTCCTGTAGCGCTGAAGCAATCATGGTGCGTTAGCTGGGCCTCTAGTTACATTTTAAAGATGGGGAGAATGTGGTGAATTGAAGGTCGTGACGTGTGATCACATGTTGCACGGCTCGAGCACGGAATAGATAAAGCTAAGGTTCCGCTCGGTCGGGGGGATTGTCCCAGGGGCATTGTCGTTTACGGCGGCGGTTCACTTGGTGCTCGTTGAATGGTGAGAATTGAGAGTATATCGGACTCCGTGCTTATACTGATTTATTTTGCGGTGATTAGTTGCACGTGTATACCTTACTGCTTATGTACTCCTTGCTGCACCTGTATCCCCTGATGTGCCCGTAGAAGCGGCTTCAATCAAATGGAATAAAGCCTACACTCTGAAGGTTCTTCTCTCGTTTTCATTTATTTTGAAATGATCGTGAGCCGGCGTTCGCTGCACCAAAGATCACACACAATGTGCGTACGTCATAAATAGATCAGTCTCACGCTGACCCCCTGATTGTGGTGGTTTTGTCGAACGTCCGCCAGATGATCGTTTTAACATTAACATCGAATTTGCATTGTTCGGCTAAATAATTAATATAAGACACGTCTTGTGAAAAAAAACAACAAACAGCGGACTGAGCTTCATCGACCTCACGAGCGACGACGCATCACCGCGACCATGGGCGGTGTATCGTACCAAGAACGTCATAAAGATGGGCGGTGTATAGTACGGATAGCGGAGGATTAGTATTTGAAGATGATTTTTTTTTAACATCTCATGTAATTCTGTGAGAATTTTCTGTCAATGTGTGTGAAAAGAGTGTATATTTCATAATGGAATTGCATTGCTCGGGGTGAATAGCTGGAGCATGTTCCGAAGCACCAGGAAACCATCAAAACGGAACTGTGAGGTCGTGGATGCATGGATGGATGGATCGATGGCTGCGGACGTGGAGGAGACCGTTCTCTACGAGCTGCTCGTCCGGGCGGAGTGGCCGTGTGAACACGAGGCGCAGGTGAGACGGGGGACACGATGACGCCGCGCTCGGTATTTCGCTTCTCTTGTGGGGCTTTGGACGAACAACGACGAGAATGGAAGAGGATGGACTTTTTGAGGAATTCAATATTGGAGGTGTATTTACTGTATGAGCAGAGTACCCGCTCCACGGGCCATCTTGTTCCAAGCGTGCAACGTGTTCTTTTTGACGCATACCTTTTATTTGGGCGGTGTATAGGCAACTGATAGCTCTGTATAGGCAAAATAAATAAAAACAAGCCGGGAGGCGACGATGGTTCGCGGGCAGTTTTGAGGAAGCCCTACCGTAAAAACCGATCTCTTCCGTCAAAATTGACCAAATCAAATCGGATTTTTTATTTGTTGTAATTATGGACATTACGCACAGCTTCGAGGACATGAAATTCAGAGAAAAAATAAATATAAAAGTTCAAGTGGGCGTGGCTCCGCCCACAAGGGGCGTGGGACGCCCCTCATACAAAAAGACACAACTGGACCATGATATCTAGTTTGTGTGCAAGTTTCATCAAGATCGCATCACACGTCACGGAGCTATGTTCTGGAGAGAGTCACAAACAAACAAACAGACAGACACAACGAAAATAGTGGTCACTGCTGGCACCCGCGAACCAACACTGCTGGCACCCGCGAACCAACACTGCTGGCACCCACGAACCAACACTGCTGGCACCCACGAACCAACACTGCTGGCGCCCATGATCAACACTGCTGGCACCCACGAACCAACACTGCTGGCACCCATGAACCAACACTGCTGGCACCCACGAACCAACACTGCTGGCACCCGCGAACCAACACTGCTGGCACCCACGAACCAACACTGCTGGCACCCACGAACCAACACTGCTGGCACCCACGAACCAACACTGCTGGCACCCACGAACCAACACTGCTGGCACCCACGAACCAACACTGCTGGCACCCGCGAACCAACACTGCTGGCACCCACGAACCAACACTGCTGGCACCCACGAACCAACACTGCTGGCACCCACGAACCAACACTGCTGGCACCCGCGAACCAACACTGCTGGCACCCACGAACCAACACTGCTGGCGCCCACGAACCAACACTGCTGGCGCCCACGAACCAACACTGCTGGCGCCCACGAACCAACACTGCTGGCGCCCACGAACCAACACTGCTGGCGCCCACGAACCAACACTGCTGGCGCCCACGAACCAACACTGCTGGCACCCACGAACCAACACTGCTGGCGCCCACGAACCAACACTGCTGGCGCCCACGAACCAACACTGCTGGCACCCGCGAACCAACACTGCTGGCACCCGCGAACCAACACTGCTGGCACCCGCGAACCAACACTGCTGGCACCCACGAACCAACACTGCTGGCGCCCGCGAACCAACACTGCTGGCACCCACGAACCAACACTGCTGGCACCCGCGAACCAACACTGCTGGCACCCGCGAACCAACACTGCTGGCACCCACGAACCAACACTGCTGGCACCTACGAACCAACACTGCTGGCGCCCGCGAACCAACACTGCTGGCACCCACGAACCAACACTGCTGGCGCCCGCGAACCAACACTGCTGGCACCCACGAACCAACACTGCTGGCGCCCGCGAACCAACACTGCTGGCACCCACGAACCAACACTGCTGGCACCCACGAACCAACACTGCTGGCGCCCGCGAACCAACACTGCTGGCGCCCGCGAACCAACACTGCTGGCACCCACGAACCAACACTGCTGGCACCCACGAACCAACACTGCTGGCGCCCGCGAACCAATACTGCTGGTGCCTACGAACCAACAAGTTTCATCAAGATCGCATCAAACATCACGGAGCTATGCTCTGGAGAGTCACAAACAGACACACAGACACAACAAAAATAGTGGTCACTGCTGGCGCCTACGAATCAACAAGTTTCATCAAGATCGCATCAAACATTACGGAGCTATGCTCTGGAGAGTCACAAACAGACACACAGACACAACAAAAATAGTGGTCACTGCTGGCGCCTACGAACCAACAAGTTTCATTAAGGTCGCATCAAACATCACGGAGCTATGCTCTGGAGAGTCACAAACAGACACACAGACACAACAAAAATAGTGGTCACTGCTGGCGCCTGCAAACCAAAAAATAACCCAGGTTACGTGCATGAAACAAAAACACACCTGCTGCTTATAATTCAAAACACCTCAGCACTGGAAAACGTGGGGACAGGAAAACTGTACCGTAAATGGGGGGACTTGTAATACCCTCCCCCACCTGGAGGCGGCGCTACACGATGCACATTTACATGGACAACTTGCATTTCCACCCCCCCTTCCCCCTCCCCAATCCCTCACCCTCACCCTCAAGACCACTGGCAAAGATTGAAACATCCCTACACGTTAATTGGGTCATGCTGATCCTTTGAAGCAAGTCTGGATGTAATCGGCCCACAACTGTAAGAGGAGTCGTGACACACACACACACACACACACACACACACACACACACACACACACACACACACACACACACACACACACACACACACACACACACACACACACACACACCCCCACACACACACACACACACACACACACACACACACACACACACACACACACACACACACACACACGTCCATGAATTATCGTAAGGATTATTATTACTCATAAGAACTCATCTTATTTAGAAGGAATTTTCTACCCAAAGGGAAGGCTTTTGGACCGATCTCTCAAGTGTGAAAAATCACTTTTGACATTCTCGTGTCCAGATCTGAATCCAGATCTTCATGAAAATCTAATCAATTGGTCCTCGTCACACATCCAACCTTTCCACCAAGTGTCATCCAAATCCATCCAAAACTTTTTGCAAACAACCGAGAAGGGCACTCGGGAGAGTGCATACCTCCACCAAGTTGATTAGTTTACGTTTTGTATCCCACTGAGAGGCCAGATCTAGATTCGGACATGAACTAAAATTTCATCGACTTGTTCTTGTCACATCACTAACTCATCCACCAAGTTTTGCCCGAATCCGTCCGTAACTTTTTTGAGATATCGTGCTACATATCTGTTTTAGCCCTATCGCTCAATGGTGAAGAATCACTTTTAATAATTCTCTGATTCAGATCTTCACCAAAATTGAATCTATTCTTCCTTGGCACACACCCAACTTGCCCACCAAGTTTCGTCCAAATACGTCCACTATTTTTTGAGACGCCCTGCACACAAACAGATAGACGTGGGTGAAAACATACCCTCCCTCCACCTTCGGTGGTGGATGTGAAAATTTTGGTTAATTTTATTAACTTCATTTTGTGAAATTTGGGTTTTAACATCATTTGAATAAAACGTAATTTGGGTTCACTTCCCCCATTCTCCCGCTCTTGGTACTCTGTATCCCCTGGTAAGGCAATTGCTTTGAAACGACTTGCATTCTCCTCTTGGAAGGCAAATCCAACCAAAGGCAACCTCAGATCATTCCATAAAGCCTGCAATAGGTGTGTGTCTACCTTCAGGAGAGCGAGAAAGCAACATCTATCCAATCTCAAGAATGAGCTTTCAAACTTGTCTCCCTCCCTTGAAACCTGGTGGCCGCTTGTCTCTGGTGTATGCTCCCCTTCCATCCCTTCCCTCGTTTCAAATGGCACCACAGCCTGCTCGTAAGAAGGCCAAATGCCTCAATTTTATTTGCTTCAAAATCCTGTGTCCCTAATCTCTCTCTGTCTCTGTCTCTGTCTCTGTCTCTGTCTCTGTCTCTGTCTCTGTCTCTGTCTCTGTCTCTGTCTCTGTCTCTGTCTCTCTCTCCTTCCCAGTCTTACTCAACGGCTCCTAGAGTCTGTCTTTTACACCTGAATATGTGGATAAGTTTCTGGCAACCCTCGACTCTGACTCTGCAACTAGACCGGATGGCATCAGCTTACGTGTCCTAAAAGCTTGCTTGCTCTGCTGGTCTTACACATCCTCTCTATGCCCTTTTCACCCTATCATCTGCTAGAGAATCAGCCAACATCACAGCATTACATTAAAAAGGTGCAAAAACGGATCCCCTTATCTCCAGTCCAATTAGCTTATTTCCAATCATCAGCAAGGTCGTGGAATCCATCGTCACAGTTGACATAAAATCATTCCTTTTCTCCAACAGCCTCATCTCAGATCATCATTGCGGATTCAGACCTGGTCATTCTACCTTGCACATGCTGCTTCTACTCTCCCAACAATGGACGGAGGTCCTCAATATCAGACATTACATCACGGCCGTCTCTCTGGACATATCTCGAGCTTTTGATACAGTCTGGCATCCTGCCTTGCTCTCCAAACTGTCTGCCTTTGGATTCCAAGGCAAACTCCACTCTTGGAGCCAATGTGTGGCATTCAATGGAACCCTTTCATCTCCTCTCTCTCTGTCAAGGCTGGAGTATCCTGGAGACAGTGTTCTAGGCCCCCATCTTATTCATAATCTTCATCAATGGTCTCACTGACACTCTTGCAAATCCTCTTTATGTCTTTGCTGATGACTCCACTCTCTGCCATGACATCCCTCATCCATCTGGCAGACAGGCAGCAGCCTCTTCCCTTCTCCTTAAACCCTGACAAAATCACAAATTGTTCAAACACTTGGTTCCTCCTGATGACTCCATCTTTCCTCTTTACTTATCTGGGTTCCTTCTTGGTCTTCCTTTTCACTTCAATCCTGAGAAATTCCTCACACTAGCTCTCTCTCTCTGTCTCTCTCTGTCTCTCTCTGTCTCTCTCTGTCTCTCTCTGTCTCTGTCTCTGTCTCTGTCTCTGTCTCTGTCTCTGTCTCTGTCTCTGTCTCTCTGTCTCTCTGTCTCTCTGTGTCTCTCTCTGTCTCTCTCTGTCTCTCTCTGTCTCTCTCTGTCTCTCTCTGTCTCTCTCTGTCTCTCTCTGTCTCTCTCTGTCTCTCTCTGTCTCTCTCTGTCTCTCTCTGTCTCTCTCTGTCTCTCTCTCTGTCTCTCTCTCTGTCTCTCTCTGTGTCTCTCTGTGTCTCTCTGTGTCTCTCTGTGTCTCTCTGTGTCTCTCTGTGTCTCTCTCTGTCTCTCTCTGTCTCTCTCTGTCTCTCTCTGTCTCTCTCTGTCTCTGTCTCTGTCTCTGTCTCTGTCTCTGTCTCTGTCTCTGTCTCTCTCTCTGAAAGGACCCTATCGCAAACCCTCCCATCTACTTTCTCAACAGCCCTCTCAAAGAGGTTCACTCACTGAAACTCTTGGGTCTCACTATTGGCCATGATCTCTCTTGGGCAAGCTACATTTCAAAGTTGGCTTCCAAAGCCAGACACGAACTGGGCATCCTCCATCATGCAAAGTTCTTCCTCGGCACACTTGAGCTCCTATCCACTTACAAGACTTTCATCTGCAGTTTAACGGAGTCCTGCTCTCCCACCTCACATTTTGCTTAGCTTGACACTGTGGAAACCAAGGCTTTCAAGATCATTGGAATCTCTTGCGATGAAGCCAAGTTTATGGGCCAATCACTTCACCATTGCCGACACCTCGCTGGTCTCTGCCTTGTTCTGCCTCATTTCTGGTCTTGCACCCTCTGCCCCCCCCCCCTATTATTGTACTTAAGCAATCACCTGGAATTTGTACCATTGTCTCACTGGTGAATATCATATTAATGTTTATAATTGCTCTTGAAAAATTGCCTGAGATTTGTACGGACTAATCTCCCCAGTGTACAGTCGGCTTTAGACACTGAAAAGGATTTATTTTGCCGTTGATGAAGGAAATGGTAATTTAAAGGGCATTACTGAAAATGTACAAGGTATGAGTGGTACTGAATTTGTAATTTGTGTTTGTTTGTTTGTTTAGCCATGGGCATCCAACGAACTAGTGACGACCACGTTTGTGAAAAAACTGTGTTCTTCTTTGTCAGGTATGACTTCAATTTGCAGATCACTCATGACAGAGCATACACGTACACTGTATTGAACTTGAAATAAATAAGAAGCCAATTCAGACGAGATGTGGCAGCAGTCACGTGACTTGCAAAGAAGGAATTAACAACACTAAGCGATGCCTAACTGTGCAACAAAACAAAAGCTTTGATGACACAAGTTCCAGTGCCTTCAGAAAGTGTTCACACCCCTTGACTTTGTCACATTTTGTTGTGTTACAGCCTGAATTTATAGTTTGTTAAGTTTTTAAAAAATTGTTACTGATCTCCACAAAATACCCCAAAACGACAAAATGAAAACATGTCTTCAGAAATTCTTACAAATTTATTGTTAATGAAAGGCTGAAATGTCTTGCATCAATCGGTATTCAACCTGTTTGCTGACACTCCAAATTGAACTCGGGTGCGTCCGGTTTCCTTTCATCATCCTTGAGATGTCTACAATTTTATTGGAGTCCACCTGCAGCCAATTCAATTCATTGCACATGATTTTAAAAGAAACACATCTTTCCATATAAAGTCCCACAGTTGACAGTATGTCAGAGCATAACCTCTACCATGAAGTCGAAGGAGCTGTCCGTAGAACTCTGAGATAGAATTGTGAGGAGGCATAGATCTGGGGAAGGGTATAAAACAATTTCTAGAGAGTTGAAACATCCCAAGAGCACAGTGAGCTCCATCATTAGGAAATGGAAAGAATATGGAACGATCCAGACTCTTCATACAGCTGGCTTTCTGACCAAACTGAGCAACCGGGCAGGAAGGACCTTGGTCAAGGAGGTGAACAAGAACCGAATGACCACTCTAACAGAACTACAGAGTTCTTTGGCTGAGATGGGAGAACCTGCCCGAAGGACAACGGTCTCTGCAGCACTTCACAGATCTCGGCTTGATTGGAGAGTGGCCAGCCGGAAGCCACTCTTGAGTAAAAGGCACATGACGGCACGCACGGAGCTTCCAAAAAGGTCCGTCAAAGACTCTGAGAGCATGAGGCAAAATATTCTGTGATCTGATGAGGCGAAAATCAAACTCTTTGGCCTGAATGCAAAGCGCTACGTCTGGCAGAAACCAAGCACGGCTCTTCACACATCTAACACCATCCCTTCACACATCTAACACCATCCCTTCACACTTCTACCGTGAAGCATGGTGGTGGCAGCATCATGCTATGGAGATGCTTTTCAGTGGCGGGGACTGGGAGACTTGTAAGGATAGAGGGAACAATGAATGGAGCCAAATACAGGCAAATCCTTGAGAACCTGCTTCAGAGTACAAAAGACCTGAGACTGTGCTAAATATTTACGTTCCAACAGGACAATGACCCCAAGCATACAGCCAAAGCAACACTGGAATGGCTTCAGAACAAGAAGGTGAAAGTCTTTGAGTGGCCCAGCCAAATACCAGACTTGAATCACATTGAGAATTTGTGGAAAGACTAGAAGATTGCTGTTCTCCAACACTCCCCATACAACTTGACAGCGTTTGGGCAAATCTACAAGGAAGAATGGGAGAAAATCCCCAAATCCAGATCTACAAAGCTGCTACAGATTTACCCAAGAAGACTCAAAGCTGAAATTGCTGCCAAAGGCACTTCTACAAGATATTGACTCCGGGGGGCGGGGGGGGCATACTTATTGACGCAAAACATTTCAGTTTTTAATTGATGTATAAAAATGTCTAAACATGTTTTCAGTTTGTCATTGTGGGGTATTTTGTGTGAATCAGTGACAAAAAATTCAAGTTTAATTTAGAATTCAGGCTGTAACACAACAAAATGTGACAAAAGTTGATGGGTGTGAATACTTTCTGAAGGCACTGCATAGGAACATGTTAATGACATTTCTTTCACATATTGATGGCATAAAGTATCTCACCTGATAATGGAACACGGGTATTGTAAGTGTAACTGCACCATCCTGGTGTTTGTTGCATTTTAACTTGAGCACCAAAGATGAAAAAAAAAAGACCCAATGTTTTGGGGGGTTGTTTTTTTTTCGTGATTTTGGGGATCAATTTGCTTGATGGGAGAATTTTTCCGTGAACGTGATTTTTGTGGCTCGATTTGTGTGATCGGTGAATTTGTATTTGAATGTGATTTTAAGGTTCGAACAAGAAATAGCAGCACAATCAAGAAAATTTACCATGGTTCTTCATTTTATGATGATATGATACAAAATTTTACAAACTCATTCATTTGATATTCTAACAATTGTATGATCTCTGGATATACTTAGAGTTTTTTTTTTATTTCTGCTGATATAATAATATTTTAGTATATTTTATCATTAATTTGTCAAACATGTGGGATACTCTCTCTTAATAACCTCCTTCCTCCTTCCACCCCACTCCTAACCCCTAAAACAAATACAGTACTTTTTCTGCACCTTCATTGTGTCACTTCACCATCCACTGGATCTTAAACACACACTCCTGATTTTTAATACACAAGTACATTTCCAAGTTTGATCAAACCTCCCTTGTTTACCTGTTTGCAGCAGTTTTTACCACTGTTAAATGGTGCACCTGTAATCTATTAACCTGCCTGAACTTAAGTACATATCAGTAACCATTTTACTTTGATTTGTATTTCTTGAACATTGTTGTCTTTGTTTGTTTGTTTGTTTTTCCACTATAGTTCCTTGGTGGTTTGTTCTTCACTATGCTGGATACAGGTGGGTTTCTTCACACGATAAATTTTCCGAGCACCATAGCTTGTACCCTTTGTCAAAATACAATTGAAGATATGCGTGTGAACCTTGCCTTTTCTTTATCAATTGAGCCTTCCTTCCATTGAAACCGAGCTGTTTACTAAATGTAAACACTGCGGACAGATGAGCATATTGTCCAACTCTGTTCTCCTCAATCACACACAGTTTATTTTGTACTGAACTTTGTCCATTTTTTTTTTTAAAGCACTATACCATATTCTAATTTTTTCTTCATTGATTGATTTATCATTTCTTTTATATTTCTCTATATCAGTGGATTAATATTATGGATGATAGATTGTGTTGTAATTTTTGCTTCTCACGGTAATGCCACAGGCATATTTCAAGTAGCAGCTCACTGTCTGCAGGCCTCGTGAGACTGTCAAGCTTGCAGATGAACTGGAAGTTGATGTTGTCGAGGTAAGACGTTGAAGATGTATTTTTTGAGCGTACTGAGTGAATATAGAAAACGAGCAAGGGGACGAGGGGTCGGGGTTGTGGATGGGAGGAAACGTGCAAGAACGTGGTTGGGTGGTTAAGGGAGTCAGAAAAAATAGTAGATATAGATAGATGGGGGATAATGTGAGATGATAGTGCACAGTCATCTCTGTGCCCTGGATGAAATGAGTTGTATTTCTGAGTTGTATTTCTCAATAAACATTTTATCAGCTCACTGAGTTTTGTTGCTCAAGAACAAACCTGTGAACTGTACAATACAGAGAAGTCACTTTGATATGTCAGCATATATCCTGTGATTCAGAGAGAGGGATATAAAATGTCCTTGAACAAAAAATACAAAGGAGACCAACTTTTTAACAAGTACGTATTAAATTAAGATGTTTTTTTTTATTTTTTGAAATAGACCATGTCGAGTCTCATGTAAGAGCTAACGCACAGAAATGTAACAAAGCAGGAGACGAGGGGTGGGAGAGGGAATCACAAAAAAACAGTGGGGAACAGAGAGGATAGGAGATCTGTGGAAGCGAAAGGGATGGGGTGGGGTACACGGGGAAAACAAGATGGTACTACAGGGACTTTCAGGAAGGAAAACAGGAAATTTGAAGGAGATGGGTTTGGGGAGGCCTAGCAGGGGTAGAAAAGATCATTGTTTTGGATGGGGGAAGATATGAGATGGTGGTGAACAGCTGTTTTGAAGACATGGAGGGAGGAGTGGGATTGATGAGGGTGTGAGAGCTCGTTCCAGAGGTGGGAAAAAAGAGGAATGAAAGAGTGAAGGTGAGCAATGATTCTTGATTTTTGTCGGTTTCACAGGAAGGGGTTTTTTGGTGGACCGTGAACACCCTGAGTAAATATATGGGGGGAATTCACAGACAGCACTGGTGGGGGGGGGGGCAAGGTCGGAGTGGAGATAGCAGAAGACAGAAAGACTACTGATCTGCCTGCGGTTAGAGTGTGAGAGACCCAAAGACTCAGCTTCATCGTGGGAGATACCAATGATCCTAAAAGCTTTGGGTTCATAGCGTGAAGCCGAGCTCGGTGTGAGGCAGGAGCACCACACCAGAAGTAAGAGCAGTACTCCATCAGGCTGCAGATGAAAGCTTTGTAATTGGTTAGAAGCTCAGGTGTGCCAAGGAAGGACTTTGCATGAGGTAGGATGCCCAGTTGGTAGCTGGCTATGGAGGCCAGCTTGGAGATGTGGCTTTCCCAAGGAAGATTGTGGCAGATAGTGAGGCCCAAAAGCTTGAATGAAAGGATTTTTTCAAGGGGATTGTTGAGAAAGTAGGGGTGTGGGGGTGGGGTGGGGGATTTCCAGACGGTCCTTTCAGAGAGACATCGTGAGAGTGTGAGATTTGTCAGGATTGAAAGACATGTTCCTAGTGTTTGACCAGCTTGTGATTTTTTATCAAGGTTTGTCGAGTTTGAAGAGGCTGTGTTTGCCGAATTGAGGGATAAGAGATGGTCCGGCAGAGGGTGGGGGTCATCAGCAAAGAGATAAAGAGGATTTTCCAGAGTCGAAGAGATCATTGATGAAAACCAGAAAAAGAACAGGGCCTAGAACACTGCCTTAAGGAACTCCAGCCTGGACAGGAAGTAGAGATGAGAGAGCCATTTAGTCACAGGTTGAGTGCGGTAGGAGAGGAAGTCTGCGAGCCATGAATGGAGATTGCCTTGGATACCATAAAAAGAGAGTCTGGTGAGAAGTGCGGGATAACAGACCATATCGAAAGCTCACAATATGACTCGGAAAATGGCTCTGATCTCATGTTTGGCATTGAGGACCTCCATCCCTTGTTGGGAAAGCAGAAGCAGCATGTCCAGGGTAGAGTGACCTGGTCAGAATCTAAATTGATGCTCGGAAATCAAGCCATTGGAGAAGAGGAAGGATTTGATGTCAGAAGCGATTATGGATTCCATAACCTTGATCATGATTGGGAGCAAGCTGATTGGTCTGTAGTTGCCGGGATCAGTCTTTGCACCTTTTTAACGCAGAGCGGTAATGTTTGCTGATTTCCAAGCAGATGGAAGATGACCTTGAGCAAATGAGAGGGTGAATAGAACAGAGAGAGGGTGAGCAAGAGCAGAGGAGCAGGTTTTTCGAACACGTGGGTTGATGCCGTCTGGACCGGTTGCAGAATCTGAGTCGAGGTTTGACAGGAAGCTCTCCACCTTGTTAGGGGAAAAGGACACAGAGTCCAGGAACAGCTGGGTGTGACTGGTTAAGTTGGGTACAGAAAGTGATCGGTTTGGGACAAGATTTAGAAGCAAACATGGAGTTTAGGCATTCAGCCTTTTCACGTGCAGTGTCATCTGTGCAGCCATTTAAGGTAATGGAGGGGTAACATTCACCAGAAACAGACTTAATTAGACTCCACCAGGATTTGGAGGAGGGAGACAGGTTTGAGAGTTCAGACTTGAGATTAGAAAGTTGTTTCCTGCCTCTCCTAAGGGTAGACACACACTTGTTCTGAGCTTTGTGGAAGGAACTGAGATTGCCTTCCATGAGATAAAGGCAAGTTGTTTCAGGAGAACAGCCTCGCCACAAGCTTCAGTGTACCATGGGTCGGAGGAAGGGTAGGACAACTGAAGACGAGATGGGAAAAATCTGTGCATGAGGGATAGCAAATGTCTTTGAAAGAATTCCCAGGATGAGTTAATGTCTGTGAGAGTAGAAATGGGAGACCAGTCTAGAAGTTTGACGGCTGCTTGAAGACCCTGCCAGTCGGTCTGAGTGAAATGCCAGACTCATCGGCACTGAGGTGGTTCTCTAATAACGGCCAGAGAAAGATTTATTGAAAAGACAAGTTTTAAAAGTTTGACATTTTAAATTTGTGTTTGTATAAGGGTTAATTGGTAAGTTTGTGATGTTCAAGGGAAATGCAAGAAATATAACGGTGTCTGGTTTTGTTAAAAGTGTTTAAATATTTATTGAAACGACTGTTTTGAAAAACTAATCTCATTATTGTGTCTGAAATTTCTGTGAGGCTACGGACCTACTCAGCACGTCACGTTGACGGCTTGTTTTGTTGTCATGTTGACAAAATCGTCTTGTTTCTTCAAGACTTTGTGCAAGTGTGCATGCTTGCAAGGTACGCACCTCTCGGTAGCCCATAATTATGATAAATTATGTCATTTGTCACAAGCTGTAATAACAAAACATAATTTATTGTCAGATTTCTAAATGCAGGTCTTGTTCCTATCTGCTCATGGCAATATGTTGAAACCGCAGGAAAGATTGCTGCCTCCATAAGGATGTTCGCTTCTGTTCAAGTTTATTCAAGACGAACATTATAGACCGTAGGGCATATAGGGATGCCCGACCACACCCGAACAAGATTGCATTTTTCTGAAACCTTCAGATGTCTTGAACATGAAACGAAATGTTAATATTGAAAATTATAGGGACGCATTAACTATTTTATCCCTTTTAAAGGAGGTACCCTAAAATGGAGAATTGTGGCTCTGCTTCAAACGTTAATTCCTCCGAACTGACCGTGCTTCTTAGGAATCTCAAAATGATTGAATACCCACGTACGATATATCAAATTGAAGCTTATTACCTTCTGCTTCATTCTCATTTTCTGATTCGGTTAGTGGACTTTGAGTGGCTACTCCCTAATTTTCCATATACATATACATAAGGTGGATCACTCAAATTTTCAACATTTTTATTTTTATTTTCCAGGTGGACATGTCACAGAAATCATGACAGCTATTCAGAACAGCTTATTTAGACACAATAATCAAATGATGATTGTGAACAATGTTTACCAGGTAGATTGTACAAACAACTTCTGTTGCCTTTGTGACATGTTGGTAAGAATACAAGAAAGCTACTGGATATACCAATCACCACTATCGAGTACCACCATATACTATACGATTCAATCAAAATCACCATCACTGTCTTCACTTCACTCCTTCAGCAAGTGTCTTCATCTTCATCTTTTTCATCTTTACCTTCTTTGTCTTCAGCAATGTTTGACTGCTGCTGTCGCGGCATATCTCCATTGTACTATCGAGGTTCAAGTTTGCCATCCCTCATGGTCCACCTATGACCATCACTTGCGTTAGGTACATCAAGATCAGCAATGTGTGCCCTCGTCCACATTCCAACTTGATAATTGACCCTCTTGATGTGTTGTTCCAGACTCTTGCAACAAGGTGGGAGTGTTCCCATTAACTGACGGGTTAAGAAAATAATCACTGTCACACAATTTGTTCATGCTGAGGAATCGTAGATCGTCGACTCGTTGTGTACGAGGTCTTCCTTATATATGTAATTGCGCATGTGATCAGGGTCCTGCGTGTCTCTCAACTTTGAGAGAACTGGCACAAACTTAGGTATCTTCAGAAGAGTCTTGAATGATTTAATTTTCCCCAAGTCCCTTCAAAGCACGAGTACTGTCACAACCGGTACATGAGCCATGAGTGCTGTTAAATGTTCCTGTGAATAATCCTGAGCTATTTCAGTGACATTGAACGGACTCTTTTTATTTTTTATTTTTTTTTTTATTTTTTTTTTAATTCCCAGTGCCAGTGTCAAATGGGACTGTGATTTGCTGCACAGTGAAGGAGGATGAAGAACGCATCAGTGTCTGGACTTTTCACCCTCGCATAGCGGTATCTCCGACTCCTACCATATTCACAATGCAGGATAGCACATCCATCTGTTTCTTCCTGGGATGACTTGAGTGTGGGAATTTCTGTTCTACGTGTTGTCTGGCCATTATTCGACGTGGGTAAATATGCAGAGCCTTCACAAATGACTGTCACTTGCCACCCTTGGAGTTCCTTCGCGTTTGTGTCCCCAGCTCCAGAGTCATCACAAGAGCTTGATGAACTGTTTGTTTTTATCATTGGCCAAGAACATCTTCCAGTCAGCAGGTTTCTTCATTTTTTTACCCTTTACGATGAACTTTTCTCCCCATCCTCTCCTGAGTCGTTCCATCGATTTATTGTAGCTGTCTGTACTGAACACGGCATCACCAGTCATTGGCATCATGTTAAAAACTTTGTGGCAAATCTGCCTGAAGTTACTCGGAATGGCCTTCAAGTAGAAGAAGCTCGCATTCCCATCCTGAACGGCAAGAGTTTCACTGGAGGGTGGTATCGTAGCATTCTCATGATCCTTGGTCAGATATTGGAACAATTTTGACTCGTCCGTTTTTTTTTTTTTGCCAGGAATCCATCAGCAGTACCTATACTGCATGGTGCAGGAGTCAGCGGGTAAATGACAATACACCTTCACTCTGTGACTTCATGAACAATTGGAAAGCAACGCATCTGTGTTGCTTTTGCTGAACCACTTTGTTTTTTGTTGTTGTTACTCTTGCCTTCTTGATCATGTCTTCTTAGGTTTTGAGATGCAGACGCTTTATTGGCTCATATAAATCTTTTCTGGTTTGACGGCGACTTGCTATGAAGGCTCAGTTCCACTCTGCTCAACCGTCTCCAAGACAGATTTCCCACCATCACATTCAAACCGATGCATTCCTTCAGTTAGTTGTTTCTGCCCTCTTGACCTTCATTTTCTTCCTCCCTTCAGAAATGCAGAAAATACAATCCGTCTCGAACAAGACATCGTCACTTTTATCTGAACTTCTTTTACTTTCTCTGGTGGAACATGATGGTTCAGATGAATCGGATTGTTCAGCAAGGCAGTTGAGATTCATAGTAAACCTCTGATAACATTATCTGTGATATCCATGATGCTCTGTGATGACATCAGGGATAAGTTGTTTTTTTTTCTTTTTCGCTCACATGGACTTTAGTCACGTGAGTTTATGCGATCGAGAAGTGTCTGCAGTTGAGTGATTGAGTCTTGACTCCCCCAAAATAGGTATTTGCTCTCTTCAAAACTACACACACGTTTTCAATGAAACTTCACCACAGATGTACCAAAGTTTGTTCAGAGCATTAGAAGAAAAAAAAAAAAATCAGGTTCCAAGGGAGTCTGCGGGGGGTGGGGGGGGGGTTGAGTGACTTGCTCCTGATCCAGGTGAGCTTCACGACACGCGGTCCTATTTTTGTATTGTATTTTGGGAAGCGGGCACTGGGGGGAGCACCGAGTTTAATAATTGCTGTAAATGTACATATTTTTTGTTGTTGGTGTTTGTTTTTTTGTCTTAGCAACTTGAAGCTGTTGGCAGTCATTCAAGATCAGAATATTGAGATCCGGTAAGTTTTTGGCTCGGTGGAGAGACCAGAAAGGAGAGGACTTTTTGGAGAGGCAGTTTGAAAAGTTGTGGATTTATAGTTGAAGACCAAGTGATACTTGTCCTTTCAGCTTGTTGCACTCATTGTTTTCATTAAGTGTTTTTGAACTCGCAAGGCATAATTTTCTTTTCTTGTTTTGATTAAAAAAAAATAACTTTCTGAAGTTCTTTTGACCACCTTGTTTGTTTAGTCAAACTTGCAAGGACATCCAGATGTGGAAAATCCATTTCGTTTGTCTTCCTATCAAATTGTAAAAAAATTAACTGATTGTTTCAACGTATCACTTTTGTTGCAGTTTTTTAATTATTATTATTATTTTTTTAATGAAATATCTTGTTCTTGTCTTGATAGACCCAGAGCTTGTGATGGAAGATTTTATCCCATTTTCCCCAGAAGAGTTGACCTCTTAAAGTTACTTAGGCCACCTCAGTCATTCACAAAAAGTTTGTCAGCTGGACCCCAGACTCCCTTGCCAAGTCTCCTCCAGGGGGGTTGCATTTACCCCCATCTAATACATGGACCAAACTTTGTGAAAACAAAGTATTATGACGATTCGTTACAAAAAAGGAAAACTGACCTAATTTCAAGGGGGGGGGGCATTTGGTCATTTGGTGAGACACCCACAAAGCACACCTCCCCCCTCCTCCCATATAGCATTGATTTACCTCATAAGCTACATGGACTAAACTTTGTCAAAACAAACAAGTATGGCACTTTAATTATACGTTCATTCACTTTATTTTGCAAGTATTTTCTTGTTAAAGTTGGAATTTAAAGATCAAATCGATGAAATGTGTCTGTTTAGTTTTTATTGTATTATCATCTGGTTGCTTTTACCATCGCTGTCACTTTCTTCATCTTAGTCTTCACAGTCATTCATCTCTTCTGATATAACAAAAAAAAGTATTTCAGGCCTGAAGAAAGCTTTTCCGCTTTGGGGGAAAAAAAACAAGTTCACTCTTATTTCTGTTAAATTTTCTTAAATACGTACATTGTAATTCACTGCCCTCCATCTCCTACGGGCCTGTGTTAGTGTTTTCTGTCGGATGCAACTTTATTTCCCAAACACGAGATTTTGTTGATGCATGGGTTGCGTTGACCAAAAAGGATCATTTAAAGCGAAACGCTATTCACACTACCTCGTTGGAAATAAATAAGAGGCACAATTGCCAAAATGGTAAAACGAAAAGGGAATTGGAAACAAAATTTAATGAAAATACATTTTGTGGCTTACCTTCCCCATCACTTTCCTTGAAGAGATCTTCTCCCCTCATTCGCTGCAAACAACATCTCATGATTTTGGAGAAGTAGCACCGTCAAACCATTGCAACTGGTAACAACCATCCTCCTGTCTCCAGCCGAAGTCTATTGGTGATAATGTTGCCGATTGGTTGCATCGTGTTGAAGATGGCCACCGCCCCGCAAAGAGATGTGTACGCTTTATCTTTTGCAGTAGTACTCATGAGCACGGCTGTAGAGCACTGTCGTCTAAATTCTTTACGCATGAGATTCTTTGTTCTCGGTGAAGGAACATGTGCAGCCACAAAAAGAGGTCCAAATGCCGGAGGTGCAGACCCAGATGAATTAAAGGTTTGTCTTTGATCAGGGAAACTTCACTTTCGCAGTCGTTGCTGATTTGATAAGCTGCTCCTGCCGTATTGTGCAATGTACCCTCACAACTTTGAGTTTCAACAAACCTGTCAAAATTGTCCCAAACAGCGCCTGTTCCACAATCTGCTGACAAATTCCAGATGGTGTCGTGTTTTGACTTGTTTTTTTTGCCTCAACCGTCACCTCCGTTTCCAACTCTTCCATAGTGTGGTAGCTTGCACAGTGACCCAACCTGTTCATCATATCCAGAACTTTCCTACTTCCAGTAAGACTTTTAAGAGACATGCTGGATACGATGTGCTTATTTGGCTTCTTCTTGCCTGACGTTGCTGGAAAAAAAAAAAAAACAGCATCCTTGCTGATAGAGTTAATTCTCCACTGCTTGGTTGGTTGCTTCCAATGCCTTGAATCTGGCCTGCCAATGAGATGCTTCAAGAATTGAGAAACTACTTCTGGCACGTCAACGTCACCTTTGTAAACGTCCGGTAGTGGGGTTTTTTTTGGTTTTTTTTGCATTGCTGATGCCTTCTCGCAACATAAATGCGACATCCCCGATTTGAATGTTAATACTGCGTTCGTGACTTGATCATGTTGTTTCCGCAAGGCTTCTTCTGTCATCAGCATAGCATTGCAGATTACGTTTCCCCTTTTCGTCTTCCCTTTCTCAATTGTAATCCTGTCTCCAAACTGTTTGGTAAGTTTTACCTCCAGCTTTTTTGCAGATACTGCAGCATCTCCAAAATGATCTCCCTCTATTTTAACCACAAGAGCTTGGTAGTGATTAACGTCAGTTCGTGGGTGCGCCACTCTGTTTGCGATGACCGTTTCTTCGACGTAGCAGGTCAGGGCATCGAATGCTTTCATGTGTGCATCTTTCTTGCTGTCAGTAACTTGGGTGAGGCTCATTCTTTGTGTCAAAGCCCTGTTTCTCTTCTTCTTCTCTCGTTTCTTTCGTTCCAAGAGGTGTTGCTTTTGCTTCTGCCTGATACTTTGATTGGCAAACCACTTGATATTTCATTCATTTTGCTGTGGAACCCATCTCACTTATCCGTGTAAGTAACTGGTCATCTCCCTTCCAATGTGCATGCTTTCTCACATTTTCTTTGAAGTTAGTCGTTTTGACATCCACCAACCGATGCTCCATCTCTTTTACCTTCCTCCTCGCACAGCAACAGAAAAGGCACACGAAATGGACCCCCCTGTTCCTTCTTTTGGTTTTGGGGTTCTGATATCTGAGCGGGTGGTTCTCTTTGATTTTTCAGCAAATTTGTTGTCTGCGTTTGTCGCAGCAGCATCGACAGCATCCACTGCTTCTCGATGTAGTTTTGTCGAAGTGGTGAATTTTTTTTGTAGCAGCTGTGAACTGTGTCTGTGTCGATCTCTTCAGGCAGCACGACGTCTGCATACTTCAAAGCCTGTTGCTTCCGTGCAGTAAGAATCGGTTTGCATTTTTTTGCAATGTGTCGTCGTTGAAGAGAATGATGTCACCTTGGTCTGCATCGTCATTTTTCCCCATGCGCAAAATAGACAATCTGAAGAGAAATCAAAAAGGGGTTTTGGTGTTGTACCTGTGAGGGTATGTGATCACACCTCCCCCCTTGGAAATTTGGTCAGTTTTATTATTTTTGTCATCTACCATCATATTTCTTTGGCGTGACAAACTTTAATCCACCTCACTTGTGGGGTAAATGAACCCCACAAGGTCCATGCATGAGATGGGGTAAATGGAGCTCTTCTCAAGGGCTCTGGGGTCCAGACCCACCAGCTGAGAGGAAGCTGACAAACTTTTTGTAAATGACTTAGGTGACTTAAAGGGCCCATTACACCCAAAAGTACTGAAATTGCATATATATATATATATATATATATATATATATATATATATATATATATATATATATATATATATATATATATACATGTCCTATAGGAGTTTTTCATCGTGATTTCAGATCTGTGTTTCTTCACAATACTCGTTCTGTAAAATTAAAAAATCAAACCTCTTCGGGAACGCCCCTAAAAATTCTGCCGAAATCTACTGAAAGGGGCCTAACCCACATGACATCAACTGCAGGATGACAAAGGCTGCACGTAAATTACTCGGGTTTGTGGTCTACGTGATTGTATTGGCTTCCTGTGTGTTTCCACATTCGATTGGTCAACTCAATCGCTTCGTTCATTTCTGCTTTAAAAAAACAAACATTTGGTTTTGAATAATGGATGACATGGACTTTGATTCGTCTGGTAGCGACAGTGAGTGTTGGAGAAATGAAGGATTTTAGTCTGAATCAGATGGAGAATTGTCGGATAACGTAGTCGCGGGAGGTGAAGTTCAGGCTGCTGGAAATGAAATACGGCCTTAGCAGTTCGAGCCCGAAGCAGGACAAGCAGAGGAAACTGGCGATGAAATTCCCGGAGTTCATGATGACCGGGAGGACATCGAAGGAAGACTTGGCAATCACAACTGGTTATACAAAATCCTATTCGTAATTCAATAATGTAAATTCTACTTGCATACTGCTCGACATCAGACTTATTTCAGTGAGGTGACGTGACCAGTGCAGCGCAGCGGACATGTTGTACCGTGGCAAATGAATCGCAAGGCTAGCGCATGTCATCGGCCGTGTCTCTCCGCGCATAAAACGAAGCAATCTCGCTGTCCGGATACGATGAAAACTTGTGTGCAGAACACACCTTGCGACACAATTGTCTGGAGTAGTCCGATAAATCTAACGTTCTGTTGCATTTTTATTTATTTTATTCCTACTGTTGTCATGTAGCGCCAGTAGAAAACGATGAAGAAAAGAGAATAATAAAAGAAAGCTACAGCACGTCAGATTTGTCGGACTAGTCGGACGGATGACGGATTTATCGGACTAGTCTCGACTCTAGAGTTGACTAGTAACTTGTGTTAGCATGCACACAATGTATAAGTCAATGTGTAAGAGTCCCGAGGCGATGAGGCCGTGTAATAGGACAGATAAATTTGTCTTTCATAGTTGTGCCAACATTTTTTTCCCTGTTCATTTATTACAGCATTTTGGCGAAATGTTAATGAATAGCAAGCCAATGGAAGCAGTACCTTCACTTTAGAATAAACCCACGTATGTGGAATCGTACCTATCCCAGCAGGCTGGTTTCAACGAATAATTCAATAAGCTGCAAAATGTGGGTGCAGGTTTTTCACATTGTTTGATTTTAAAATTATCTCCTTGCGCCTTGAAATGATGCAATATTAATCGTTAGTATTTTACTTGTATGTCCCTGTAAGTTTCTTTTTTAATGGAAAGGTTCAACAGTCACATTTAATATTTTGTGGACATGGTATAGCCCTTTATTGTGCATACATGTATTGGATTTGTATACAACTACGACAAGGTAGTAAAGCGATAAATAATTGCCTCGTGATTGTAGTGCATACACGGCTCAGATAAGAAGCAGAATTTCTTTTCCGCGAAACAATCACAGGAATTCAGACAATCAGTGAGATAGCAAACACATGTGCACAACGCATTTGTACGTACTTTATACGGCGCGCGATGTCTAATCAATCCACTTTGTGCGAGTCGCGTTCTGCAGATGACGTGAACGCTGCGGTTCACTGAAGTCAACTTTTTGAGGGGCAGGCCAGAGCAAGTTGTGAAAAGCACCAGAAATGTTCGGAATATTGGTCTAATTATCCCATTTTTTATTTTTAAAAAGAAACATGGGTGATTTCTTCACTTGGAAGGTCAAGTTAATATATAAATAACCAGAAAGTTTTGAGTGTCATGGGACCTTTAACTTTAAGGGGTCAAACCTTCTGTGTAACATGGGGTGAAATCTTCCGTCACAAGCTACCGGATTATGATTTTACCTGCGACATGTCACAGGTCTGTAAGAGCTCTGGATGGTTGTTATTGTGATTCTTGTTGGAGGGGTAGGTGGGGGGGGGGGGGAGAGGTTGATTTTTGCAATGTGCACCCATTGGTCAAACAGCTGCCGAACTCCACCCACATTTGTCACTTGACTCCACCCACTATGCCACCCAGACAAAAAAAAATATGGCTGCCATCTTGGTTTTTTGGTGGGCCTAAGACATCAGACCTATAGGCCTCTGCTGATTATACACTGCCCGGATTTGTTGCATCAGATTTCCATTGGCTTCGTTTGGGTCGAGTGTTAGTCATGATGAGGGACCCCGAAAAATCTAATTGTCGAATAAATCTTATTAGTAAGGTTTAATCAAGCCTGTCGGCACGCACAGTACATGGCTCCCGAAAAGAAAAGCATGACGTAATGTTTGAACAGTCCCATAATTGGGGTTAAACAATCTGTGACCATATGACAAATCGGCTCGTTCTAATGTGACGGTGGTGGAGGGTGACATGGGTGGAGGTGTCACGTTGATCTTTTAATAACACATTAAGTGTGTGTTTCCCGAATCGCGCTGCTCATGTTTTCAGAGTTCTTTAAATGTGAGTTTCCCAACGGGCCCGTTACCTGATTTTGTCGCAGTTTGTGATGGCAGTGCGGTCGTTCTTGTTCTAATTTGCTCGGTGGCATGATATGAATTTGGGAAATGCAAAAACGTACCGAGGCCCAAAAGGTGTTTGCCATGTCAAGAGTTCATGAGAGTGGGCAATGAGATTTCTGGCTTTCAGTTTCACTTGATTATGTTGTGATTGACTTGTTTGTTTTGTTTATTCAGCTCTTCCAAGGATGATTTTGGATCGGTGGTGGGTCGATGTGCAGGTCAGTGTGCATTGACAGTTGTGTGGGAGAGAAAAATCCATGGCTCTGGTGATGTGTAAAAATAAATAAATAAATAAATAAGGCTCATGTAGGAACCCAAGCTTTACAGTTTACAGGTTTGAAGCTCAAATATTTCATATGGCAGCTTTTCATTTGGTTGCATTTGGTTTTCAATTAGGTTGGTGTTTCAGGTAAATTGTGTGTGCGTCCGTCTTTGTGCATGCGCCTTCTGTTTGTTTGTTTTGTTTTTTTTCCCCCCCAGTTCCGAGAGATGCATTCCCACAGTGGCGCAACATTTGTTGGAATTGGGACGGCACGCTATTGGCACATTCAGACAGTTCTGGCCACGTCTTCATCTTTGACCTGATTGGAAACCTGCTGTTCAACATTGTTCCGGTATGGTCTTATCCTGATGAACAGCTTCCTCTGTGTTGAATCACGGACTATCGAAAATGATGCTTTCTAGTTCTCCACTCTATTTTACTCTCTTTAAATATACAATATCTCAGCTGCTAGAAGATTTAAATAACAGAAGGTACCAGAATCACAGACTATAGAAAATCAAATGTGAACAGGGAGACGAGGCCATCACAAATGAGTGGATGGACTGGCAGAAAGGAAAGGGGTGGGTGGGGGTGGAGAGGGTCAGCTCGAGTAGAGGTGAGTATGGGCAAAGCATGAGGTGACAGTAGCAGCTCTTAGAAGTACTGGAGGGAGGGGCACGAGATAGCGGACACAGGGTGTCGTTTCCACATGGGAAAGAGATGGAATGAAGGCACGCCATCATCAGCAACATGCTGTTTTTCGCTCGCAGGGAAAATTGGAAACAATTCAAGGACAGGGCCTGTAATACCATTAGCAAACAGGTTGGAAAGTAAGCTCGGAAGATGGCCCTGATCTCTCGTATGAAATTTATTTCATGCATCTATTGTTGAGATAAAAGAAGCAACATGTCTGTGGCAGAATATATGGGGCATAGGCTGATCTGATGATCAGAGATCAGCATTACTTTGCATATGATGGGGAGAAGGCTGAGCAGTCTGTAGTTGGGTACAGTAGATGGACCATGTTTGATGAATCAGGGCGATGCTTAGAACTTTCCAAGATGAAGGCAGGAGACCATCTGAGAAAGACAGGCTGAGGGATGAGTATAGGGAGAGGAACGGACCATAACACAATACTTAAGAACTACAGTGCGAATGCCATCAGGTCCATTTGCAGTGGAGAGATTAAGATTGACTCAGAACTCTTGAGTTTTCGTGGGAGAGAAGTCCACGTGCTGCATATAAATCCGGAATGGAAGGAAAATAGTGTGTGGAGGGATTTTTGGGTGCCATGGCTTTTTCAGATTTCACTCATTGTACAATACTTTAGGATGATGCGCTATTGCGGTGATTTTTATTTGTCTAACCCCTAAAACCTCGTTTCCCTCCTCCGAAATGCAGGCAGCAGGCTGCACAGGAGACCTTAGCCAAGCTGTTGCTGGCATGGTGTTCCTGAAGTGTGATGATGATAGATGGTCTGCTCAGCTATTGGTCATCACATTCCATGGCCTGCTTACCAGCTATCTGATTGGGTACGTCATTCGAGCAGCTCTGCATCATCACCACCTCTCCTCTTCTTAGATCTGACATTTTCAATTTAAATGACAGCTCGAACCACACAACGTTTTGCAATGTCATGATATTTACATCATTGATAACCAAGTTGGAATTGCACACGCGCATGCGCATACTTACTCCTGCGCCCACACACATCCTTTTCCTTCCCTCAACATTTTCTCTACCGAACTCATTCCCTCCCCCATCACACTGCTTGCTATTACAATACTAGTGAACCCATACAAATCCACCTGAGAGAGGAAGGATAGTCATTGTGCAAGTCAAAGGGTCGAAGCTGAATGGATAAATCGTGTCTCCGTTATTTTTAAAAACGATGCATTTGATGGACATCCATGCTTTTGAATAATGGTGCAAGCTTAAAAACAACTTTTGCCAATTTGATTTGTCACAATATTCATGCCCTGCAGAAACGTTTTATCACGGGTCGTGTTGTTATCTCGATGTTATGGTCTGATTCTAGGGAATTCCTATACTGTATGTCAAAATACTTTCAAATTATTTAAAAACGTGACTAATTACCGGAATATCAAGGCATATTGTCTCGTATCGGAGAACAAATATTAGCATTTTATTTTATTTACAATTAGCAAAGGTTGCCCGGAAACGCCGGGGTCCCTCTACCCACCCCTTCCTCTCCCTCATCCCTCCTAAACCCATGGTTCCTCCCACCTCTTCTCCTTCCTCCCCCACCCCGCTCCCTCCCTCTGGACTCCCACCCCTTCCCCACGACAGGTGGTGGCTTGTGTGTTTATAAGTTAGTAATTGTGAGAAAATAACTTTAAAATCCCTAGTGCGGTGTTTCGTGGTAAAAAATGTGATCCTGTAATGTTTCGTTGCGCTTAACCTTGGGAGCTCAGAGGAGTTGCATCACAAACAAACAAACAAACATCTCATTCCCTTTTTTTTACAGAAGATAACGTCGCTCCAAGCTCCTAGTTAAATGAAATAACATCCGAAATGAAAGCAGATCGCACAAAATGGGTAAAAATTGCAATCTCGTGTTTAAAAAAAGAAAAAAAAATCACACCAGATGATACTGAGGCACCGCGGGGCCTGCCCTCTCTACATTGATACATCGACTCGTTATTACAAAAGAAAATAGGATGTATTTTTTGTGTTTGGCAAAGTGAATTGCATACCTTAGCACAAGTGACTGAAAACACACACACACACACACACACACACACACACACACACACACACACACACACACACACACACACACACACACACACACACACTCCTCTCTCTTTTGTGTTGTTGTTTTTGCACATGAATTAACACTGTACCGTAGCGCACGTGACAACTGCACACATAATACCTCGTCGTTCACTACACATTACCACGTCGCTCAGTCCGCACTGTCGTGTTGTCAGAACACTTGTGTGAACATTGTGGGGCCGCACCGCAGGTCTCTCTCAACGTACCACCCATCGCTATCAGATTCCTCTCGCTGCTTTGCTGAATATGGAGAAGGAGGCATCTTCTTCTTTCTTTTTCTTTCTTCTTTTTTTCAGTTTTATGGGATTTTCAGAGCTGCGAGGCTCTATATATGCCATACGCCCAGACATAACAGCGGTGAATGAAGGAGCCTTTAGCTAATCCATAATACTGTTTAAATTTCCAGATCTCTTTTTTTTTAATCTCAGAACCGCCTTCGAGTCAGGAATGCTTCTGGTTAAAATGGCCGCCATCCAGCTGACCTGCCGTCTCTTTAATACTTTGAAATAGAAGCAATCTGGGTTGCTCATATCGAGAGGGAATATTAAAAACGGTGGTGCGATCTGTGTTCAGTGGGAAGGGAATATGCGTTGTGTTTGTCGTAGAATCGAACCCCATTGTGATTGTTTTCTTTTCTATATATCTATCTATCTCTCTATCTCTCTCAATATCTCTCCACATCTCGGCAGTGCATCTGCACACACTTTACAACATGCTTTGCATGAACATCAAGCCACTTTTCATCAAAGAAGTATGTGGACACGGCGCTTCAGACGGCATAGGAAGGGCTGAACTGCGGTTCAACAGAAAATGCAACAAAAGAAAGATCAGCGGGGCTGAGGAAGTATTACCGACCCAACAGCAATGTTGAAGGGCACCGAAGAAGCGGCACGGGAAGAAACGGCACTGTCGAATATGTGCCATCCAACCTTTAGTGCTCGCCCACCGTGGGTCCCCACCCGCTGTGCTGCCAAGCTTTGAGGAGCCATTGTGCATTGTCGAGAGATGCTGCAGTCTGGGCAGTGTGAGAGCGAGCGAATCAAGAGACCTCCGGCCATGGTGAAGAGCATAATGGGACGATAAAAGCCCGGAGAAGTGTCCAGAACAGGACTCATCTGGGAGCCTGCAAGAGTGAGCCGGTGTCTGCAGAATGAGCTGATAACTGGAGAGCAAGCGTGAGTGAGCAAGGTCGAGTGCCAGGCAGATGTGCCAATCCAGTGGAGAGTTCCCAGGCATGTTGTCCAAACACACCAATTTTACGCTGTCTTTCTTGCTGTCTCTATTCTACCTTGTTCCCTTGGATGCATGAGTGATCAACGCACAGTGCCAACTGTCCTTGTCAAGGCTTACTGATTGTTGCGCCTCATGCCATTTAATGTAATGCCACATGCATTCACCTTTGCTCCTCTCAAGACACCTTGCATCCCACCTTCTCCCTCCCCCCCCCGCCCCCCTTTATTTGGACCCGCTTGAACCTGCTGGCTTGCGTGAGTGTGAGCAAGGGGCCGCAAATATGCCCCGTCTTCTTCTCTCCTCTCAACTCCCTCCCTTTTTATCTCGGCTTCCAGAACGACTGTGGTGCCCTTTCATATTTTAACAAGTGACTGACTAGGAGAGGCTTATGTGCATAGCGAAAGGATTTCTCGATTGTGACACTGTCTAGTTATCTACTTCTATTGGTTAGACATAGTGTTTAGTAACAAGGAGTTCGTCCCCACATTCTGACATGGGGAGTCGTCAGCCGGTGTGTCCACCTATGGCTTGGTTTTTCAAACCCTAGGGCACGACCAAAAGTGGGGTCGCCGAGCAAATTTCGTGGGGTCGCGGGCGTCCGGTTGCAGCAAAAACAAATTGTCTATTTTCGATCGGTGTTCGCTTTTACGGGATGTAATATAAACGGTTCGTTCAAAGTATGGGAACCGGCGCAACATGACGCTTGGAATTGTGATCCAGCCGATGCGCGGGCTCATTGAAGGGCGGTTCATTTTAGCGGGAAATTAGTGGTTTGATCCACGGCCTCTCAGACTCAGACTCTGACTCTATCATTAACCTCTATTCACGTCTCCACGTACGACTCGAGACCATATTTGTGATGGCAGCACCGGCCACCAGCAAATCTCGAGAACGTTCTTACCAGGATAAATTTCTGGACCTTGGATTTTACTACGTGGTGGATAAAAGTGTGGCACAGGGGCCTCAGCGTGTGATTTGTTTTGAAGTGCTTTCTACGGAATCTATGAAACAAAATAAGTTGCAGAAGCATTTGACTACAAAACATGTGCCTTATCAGGATAAGGAGAGAGCGTTCTTAGAGAGGAAACTTCTTGCACTCAAGAATACGTGTCTTGACAGAGAGGGTACATGCCATCAGACCAATTCTCGGACATGAGAGGCCTCGTATCGAGTGTCGCTCCATGTTGCCAAGACTAAAAAGCCTCACTCCATTGCGGAAGAACTTGTGCTGCCATGTGCAAAGGACATGGTATCTCTGATGGTTGGGGAGGAAGCGGCGAAGAAACTGGCAGTTATACCCCTCTCTGACAACACCATCCAACGCAGAATTGAAGATATGAGTCTGGACGTAACTGCTCAGGTCGTACAGAAGATCAAGGAATCGCCGTGGCACACCATACAGTTGGACGAGTCCACTGATATTACATCGTACGCGCAACTCATCGTCTGGATCCGCTTCATCAAGGCTGATAACTTTGTCGATGAGCTTCTGCTCATCAAACCATTGGAGGCCACCACCAAAGGCGAGGACATTTTTGGGAAAGTAGAGCAATTTTATCATGACCATGATCTGGACTTCGGAAAGTTGCTCGGTTCTACAACAGACGGCGCGCCAGCAATGTTAGGAGTGCGTTCTGGATTCAAGGCTAAATTGCTTGAGGTGGCTCCTCAGACCTCCACGGTACACTGCATGATTCACCGAAAACCGCTCGCCTCTCGTACTTTGCCAGAAACCTTGCAGAGCGTGCTCTCAGAAGTCGTAAAAATGGTGAATCACATCAAATCGAGCGCCATCAGCACGTGGTTATTCAGGCTATTCTGCCAGGAGATGGACGCCGACCATAAGAATTTACTATTCTACACTCAAGTCAGATGGTTATCTCGAGGAAACCTTCTTCTGCGCGTTTACGAGCTCAAGGATGAACTGAAGGAGTTCCTACGCACACAAGGGAAAACGGCATGGGTAGCGTTGCTTGAGTTGGACTCTTGGCTGTCAGAACTGTGCTATCTCGTTGACGTCTTTGAACGTCTCAATGTCTTCAACCGCTCCCTCCAAGGCAAAGACGCCAACCTCATGATTTTTCATGACAAAATGAGCGGATTTCTGGCGACTCTAAAATTACTGGCAGACAAAGCAGCTGTTAAGCGCTTCAGCCTTTTCCCCCATCTGGTGGAGCATCTAACGACCTGCCAGTACGATGATACTGAGCTCGACAGTCTTTCTGGGGAGATAGCACGTCACCTTCGGTCGCTCATTGAACAGTTCGAGCACCATTTCCCTGAGCTGGATGTGCAGTCCTTTTCTGTGGTTCGGGACCCTTTCACGGCTCCACTGGACTCAATTGCTGATGAAGATGATACAGCACCGGAAGAGCTTGTACAGCTCCAGCAGGATTCAGGAGTGCAGGCTCTTGCGCGGACGAATTCGTTGTCGACATTCTGGTGCAAAATGCTGCCGTCGTACCCGACCCTGTCACGGCGCGTCATTAAGGTTCTCATGCCATATCCTTCATCATACTTTTGTGAGCAGTCGTTCTCCACCATGGTGGTGATTAAAACAAAGTACAGAAATCACCAAGAAATGGAGCATGATATGATCCTGGCATTGTCATCTACTTCTCCACGAATAGAGAAGTTGGTTTCTGAAAAACAGGCTCATCCTTCTCACTGATATATCTAAATGTCATTCGGACTAAACTTCTGAAACATTCAACTGTACTATTTGGATGCTGTCGGCTATTCTCCGTTTACTCGTCTATGAAAACATGATGGTGAATAAAGTAAACAGTAAATGTTATTGTCATATGAAATCTTATCTTGTATATTATGAATTGGGTTTTAAATCTTTTGAGTCGTACGATGTAGAGAGGTTCTGAAATTGGGTCGCCACTAAAAAAAGTTTGAAAACCACTGGCCTATGGTAACGCTTAGCCGTATCTTGATCATAGGTGGCACGGCGGGAAGCACAGTCCTTATCCGGGGTGATTAATTTGCCTGGAAGGTAAAGCGGGATTTGGATGCTGGACCCTAACTAAATCATGCGTCGCAGAAGGCACCTGTGGTTGCTTCGCAAGCCGTCACGCCGCGGCATTATCTGTGGTTTTTTGGCGTCGGGGTCGTCAGCCGGGAAGTGGATCCGAGAACCTCCCACGCGATTCCTGCCGGAGGTGAATCCATAACAGTATGCTGACGACTCAACATTACATTCCTCTAAGTTTTTCAAATTTGCTCCATTTTCTCTTGCTCGATGTACATGTCATTCTAGCATGACTACGTCTATGTCTATAAATTTGTATTTTGACAGGATTTCTCAGTGGGGAAAATGTAATCACGTTAACTTTAATGATTCCAAAACACAATTTCTTTATGTTTCCGTTTCTAAACCTCCTCAACTTTCCCATTCCCTTTGAAGACTGTACAATTTTGCAGCTCAATACAGTAAACATATTTCGTCTTACTGTAACATAAAATCTATCTGAATCCCCACTGGCAATTATCTGTATGTACGTCGGAAAATCATAGAAAACGACACGGCTGGGCCAATCTCGACCAAATGTTGCATACGTGTTGGTAGTACCCAGAGTCAGGTCATGGGCACCAAAACTTATCAACTCTCCAAACCTGACTTCAACATTCAACTTGTTTAAATTACGCCGCAAAGTTGGCTCTCGTTCGCTTTTCTATAGATATTGCTAACCAGCTGTGTATAAATCTTTGGATTGGTTATGCCTCCATTTTGGGACACATGCTTTGACATCTTCATCATTTGTCACCTGAGTGGTCGAAAGAGATTAAAGTCACAAGGTAGCAAGTTTGGACTATGTGTCGGGGATTATTTCAAACTTTTCTCCACTCAGCTCATGGTGTCACATTTGTCATTTTGACATTGAGCATTATCAAGCAGTAAAGTCATATTTGGCTGCTGTCTGCATATTGCTTGCCTTGCTTCATGGCATAACAAATCTCTGTAGGACTGTGACTTGTTGCATTTCCCATGTTTAGTTTATTTTTGTTTTAACATAATTTCGATGTTAAAGTCCTAAAAACTTGCCATAAGCTTTCCAGCTCACGGCTGAATGTTTAATTATTTTTGGTCATCCGAAGCAACTCTATCTTCAGTCCACGCTAGCTTGCTTTGGCTCTGGTGTGAAATGATGGACCCATGTCTCATCGCAAGTCACGATCTTATTCAATCAATCATTTCAGGAGCTAGCTTGGTTACAATGGTCACGTGAGTTACTTTTTTGATCAAACATCAAGTCCCTCATTTTAACAACCTTGTGCTTCCCCTACTGAATTTCAATTGACAATGAATAAATCGTTTCCACACTTCCGACACTGACTTCCAAGTCTTCGTTAAGACTATAGTAGAGTAGAGATGACGATTTCGCAGAATTATCTGTTCAACACGTATCACGTTTTAATTAAATGACAGCAGTGGGACTGTATGCGAGAATGCTTAAGATTGCTCACCATTTCATTGCCATTTTTGAATTCTCTGCACCATTTAAGCAAAACTATGTCAAACATAAGCATCACTAAATTATCCAGACTGTCTTAACAAGGAACTTCATGATACACCTCTGTTCCACAGAACATGTGACTATGTTGGTTGCTAACTTAGTTTTACCCAGAATGCTTTTTGAACAGAATTTATGTCACTTCTTCATCTTCTTCACTTCCCCGTCCAAAACCACAATCTTTTCTACCCCTGCGAATCCACCCCAAACCCACCTCCTTCAATTCCCTGCTTTCCGTCCCAAAAGTTCGCTGTTGTGTAAGGACCTGAAAATCCCTGTGGTGTCCATCTTGTATACCCCGTGTTCCCTGCCCCATCCCTCTCCCTTCCACAGATCTCCTAATGTCTCTGTTCCCCACTGTTTTGTCCTTCCCTCTCCCGCCCCTCTTGTCTCAATGCCCCCTTTGCTGTGCATTGTGTGTTTGCTCTTGTACAAGCCTCATTAATCGATACAAAAATAAAAACAAACTTTTATAACTTGCTTTAGGGTTCACAATATCATGGTGCAGTTTCAGCATTGAACTTTTACTTGTTCTGAGATAAAGGTCCATGTCAAGCTTGAAGCACCCGTTTGTATTATTAACACTTTTTGAGTTTTGAATGCCTACTTTATAGTTGCATCCTCAGGCACACAATATGGAAAATGGAGATGTTATTTGCTAATTAGCGGGTATACCCATCTTGGACGAATGATGGGATGGAATGCCATTTTGAAGCACAGGAGGGACTTAGAACATCAAGAACAATCCCATGATAGTTTGTCTTGAAGCACCGCCTACTGGAATGCCGTGATGTCATTTGCTTAGCAAATGCTGTGAAAGAATAATCGACTTTTGACTTGACTGAACGGGATAGAACTTCAAAGTAAATTTAGATGGCATAAGCGGAGTTGAAAGATTGTCACCATTGCTATCTCTCTCTCTCTCTCTCTCTCTCTCTCTGTCTCTCTCTCTCCACTTTGGCCATTGTCATGAGACTCTGTAGGCATAATTAATAGAGATTGTGAGAGGTGAAACTATTTCTTCTTCTTTTTTTTTGTAATATCCCTAACTACCAGGTTGATTCAATTTGACCAGGATTTCTTTTTTCTTTTTCCTTTATTTGTACACATAGTCGATACTTGTGGAAGAGCTAGTACTAGTACACTGAATGAATCAGGAGGGGAGAAATACCAACATTAGAGTCGAAGCCAAGATAGAGGCAGACTTGGACAAAAATATGAGTGTGTGGGAGGAATGTTGGGCAGGGGAGGATGCATAGGATGGAGAAGATCGATACAGAAGGAAAACTAAAAAATGAAGAGGATGTGGAAGTTGGTTCCATAGGTGGGGGGAAAAAGAGGAACTGATGAGTGGTGGTGAGGAGCGATTCTGGAGTTGAGTAGTTTCACCAGAATGGGATTGATGGTGGACCTTGTGTGCTCCACAGAAACCTGGTGGTAGGGGAGAGGGACAAAGCGTGGAAACAGCAGAGGGTCCAAGACCAGAAATGAGGTGGTAGAAGACAGAAAGACCATCAAACTGTCTGTGATGGCGAAGTGATAGACCCATAGACTCCACTTCTTTGCGAGAGATTCCAACAATCTTGAAGGCCTTGGTTTCCATGGCAGCAAGCTGAGCAAGATGTGAGACAGGGTTGCCAGCCTTGTAGGTGGATAGGAGTTCAGGTGTACCAAGGAAGGACTTTGTACGACGGAGGATTCCCAGTGGGTGGCTGGCTTTGGAGGTCAACTAAGAAATCTTTGTCCAAGAAAGATCATGGCTGATAGTGAGACCCAGGAGTTTGAATGACTGAACTTCCTCAGGAGGATTGTTAAGAACATAGATGTGGGGGTTTGCAAGACGTTCCTTTCCGAGAGAGGGAAGTGAGTGTGAGATTTGTCTGGATTGAAAGACGTATTCAAAGTGTTTTATCATCTCGTGATTCTTTTTCAAGGTCTGAAGAGAGGGAAGAGGCTGCACCTGTCTGTCTGACAAATGGGGATGCCATGGCAGGGGGAGAGGCATCAGCAAATCGGAAGAGAGGACTTTCAAGAGAGTCATATAGATCATTTTATGAAGATCAGGAACAAGACTGGGCTCAGAGCACAGCCTTGAGGAACTCCATCCTTGACATGAAGAGAAGAAGAAAGGATTCCATTGAGAGCCACACATTGGTTACCAGGGTGGAGGAAGTCAGTAATCCATGTTTGGCATTGGCCTTGGATGCCATTGGCAGAGTTTGGAGGACAATGCAGGATGACACACTGTATCAAAAGCACAAGATATGTCCAGAGAGATTGCTCTGGTTTCATGTCTGACATTGAGGGCCTCCATCGATTGTTGGGCGATTAGAAGCAGCATGTCCAAGGTGGAGTAATGTGGTCTAAAATCAAATTGGTGATATGAGATGAGGCTGTTGGAGAAAAGTAATGATTTCATATCAACTGTGATGATGGATTCCATGACCTTGCTGATGATTGGAAATATGCTGATAGGTCTGTGGTTAAGGGGATCCGTTTTTGCACGTTTCTACGCAATGCAGTGACGTTGGCTGATTTCCAAGCAGATTGAAGATGACCTAATGCAAAGTATAGGGTGAAAAGGGCAGAGAGGATGTGAAAGAGCAACAGAGCAGGTTTTTTTTTTAGGATACGTGAGCTGATGCTGTCCGGTCGAGGGTTCAAAGAACCTTCTTCTCGTTCTCAGGTGCAAAATATCCAGAGTCCAGGAGCAGTTGTGTACGACAGGGAAGGATGAGTACCGAGAGTCAGTGGTTGGTTCCCAAGATTTTGGAAGGAAACACATAATTGAGGCATTCAGCCTTCTCACCAGTGGAGGTGGCTGTGGTGCCATTTGAAGAGAGGGAAGGGATGGAGGGGGAGCCTACTCCAGAGACGGACTTGACAAGGCACCACCATGTTTTAGAGGAGGGAGACAAGTTTGAAAGTTCATTGTTGAGGTTGAACATGTATTGTTTTCTGGTGGACACGCACTTATTGCAGACTTTTTGGAATGCAATGACATAGCCTTGACCGAACGGGACGTAACTTCAACTTTTGTTTTATCACTCGCTTATCATGAATTATAGATACTCAACACAGCCAACAGGAATGTTTATATTTAAACTGATATGATAGCAAGTAAACTTGCTTGCGAGTCAAAATTGCCTCTTTGGTGTTCTCATTTGAATTTATGGCTGGTGATGTGGGAAACTCAGGTTCAAATCCCATATTAAAACAGAAAGCATCTGGTTATGGGTCTTGCTTACCAACACTATGGAAAATATTCTATCAAAAAAAAAAAAAATATATATATATATGTATATTTCATTGCACATAGCAAGTGTTGGGGGCTAATGTAAATGCAATATTGCAGACTGAACACGAGCCAAGGTTATAAAGAAACACACAGATTCAGTTTTCGGCATCAGTATCCAAGAGGGATCAACACTGCAGTCTACAACCCTGCACACCGGTATGCCACACCAGCCTCTGATCGTTTCACACATTATTTAAATTAACTGTTGGATTAATTTCAACTGTTGGACTATATACCTCTCTTTTCGTGTCTGTTTGTCTTCTTATCCTGAAAATATGGTTTGTTAAATTTTTGATATGGATGTAGAGTAAAATAACTCGCCATGTTGAGAGGCAGAGAGAGGTTGTCAGGAGAGTATTCTGCTACAGTGATATCCCCAGATGGTATTTTCCATCATCTTATGGTCAATGGCTGGGGTGAATGGTTGATTCTGCATCATTACCTCCTCCACCGAAGGTGGATGGAGGTTATGTTTTCTCCCCTGTCTGTCTGTGAGCGGGATCTCTCAAAAAGTTGTGGATGGATTCGGATGAAATTTGGTGGACAGGTTGGGTGTGTGACGAGGAGGAATTCGATTTTGGTGAAGAACCGAATTCAGATACAAGAATTTCGAAGCGATTCTTCACCATTGAGGAATGGGTCCAAATGCGATTATATAGCATTATTTCATAATATTGGCGACGAGTTGTGACAAAACTTCGTGCATGATTTGAGTAGGTGACAAGAACAAGCCGATTTGATTTTGGTTCAGGTCCGGATCCAGATGAGGCCTATCGGTGGGATACAAAACCTATACTGTTCAGCCTGATGTATGTGCTCTACCGAGTGCAGTTCTAGTTAACCTCCGCCATCTTCGAAGATGGATGGAGGTTACTGTTTTCACCCCTTTCTGTTTGTTTGTTTGTTTGTGAACAGTATTACGGAAAAACTCTTCGACGGATTTCAACGAAGCTTTGTGGGGGGATTAGGTATGGTCCAAGGATCATGCCATTAAATTTTGGACTTGGTCCCCCCCCCAAAAAAAAAATTTAGTTTTTTTTTTTTTTTGCATTTCTGCATGTTTTAAGTGATTTCCACCCCCCCCAAAAAAAATTGTTACCCTCCCCCCAAAAAATAGAGAATTTTTTTTTGCATTTCTACATGTTTTAAGTGATTTCCAACCCCCAAAAAAATTGTTACTCCCCCCCCAAAAAAATTGAGAAATATTTTTTTTTGCATTTCTCCATGTTTTAAGTGATTTCCAACCCCCTCCCCCCCAAAAAAAATTGTTCGAGAAAATTTTTTTTTTTGCATTACTACATGTTTTAAGTGATTTCCAACCCCCTCCCCCCAAAAATTGAGAGAAAAAATGTTTTTTTTTTGTATTTCTACATGTTTTAAGTGATTTCCAACCCCCCCCAAAAAAATAATTGTTAGAGGAAAAAAAAAATTAGCAACTTTTTTTTCAACAAAATTTCGATTTCTTTTTTTTTGCATTTCTACATGTTTTAAGTGATTTCCAACCCCCCCCCCAAAAAAAAAAAATGGAGAAAAGAACTATAACTGTCAGCACTGTTGACATCATATTTAATGAATAAGAGAAAGGTTCACTTGAGTGACCCAGCAGTATTGGCGGCGGAGGTTTTGCACTCTCCCGAGTGCTCCCCCCTCTAGTTTCCCACTGCTTTTACTCTCAATAGACATGTCTTGCTTCACTGACGGGTTTAATCAAAGGACAGCATGTTGTACTTCACAAACGTATTGCATGTGTATCTGTGAGTGTGAATGAAGACTTAGAATGAAGTAAAACGCCCAAAAAAGGATATTTTATAACATGTAATTGTTGTTTTTTTTGCTCCATCCTAGTACTTTTGTCAGTCAGTCTGTCTGTCTATATATCTGTGCAGATAAACAAACAAATAAACGTTGTATCCATAGATGACCCTCAAAATTTTTCATACTGATCGGATGTAGTGTTCTACATATGCAATTATGATGTCATAATAAAGGCACCCATGATGTCATAAAAACAAACAATCACACTCATTCCCCATGAGGAGTACTTGCTATGTGCCAAGTTTCAATTTTTTCCTTGGTGCAGTTTCAGAGATAGAGGTCCAAAGTTTTTCTGGTTTTCCAACATGGCGACAGCACCACGTGACCTATGACATCGCAATTATCATTAAAACATTCCACATGAACAGTCGCACCAATGGTGAAAATTTCATCTCAATCAGACAGGCGGTTGTTGCGGAGAAAAGCACGAAAGTTCTGTGCAGACAAAAACAAACAAACAATATCATGCAATGTAATCATTCTTGGTCCTATCTCTCAATGGTGAAGAATCACTTTAAAAATTAAATAATTATCGTATCCAGATCCGGATTCGGATCTTCAGCAAAATTGAATCAATCCATCCTTGTCACACACCCAACCTGCCCACCAAATTTCATCCGGATCCATCCTCAACTTTTTGAGATATCCTGCACACAAACAAACAGAGGGATGAAAACATAACCTCTTTCACCTTCGGTGGTGGAGGTAACTAGAGGGGGAGCACTGGGGAGAGTGCAAAACCTCCGCCGCCAATACTGCTGGGTCACTCAAGTGAACCTTATATCTTATTCATTAAATATGATGTCAACAGTGCTGACAGAGTTATAGTTCTTTTCTCCAACATTTTTTTTTGGGGGGGGGGAGGAACAAAGTCCAAAATTTAATGGTATGATCCTTGGACCATACCTAACCCCCCCACCAAGTTTCGTCGAAATCCGTCGAGGAGTTTTTCCGTAATACTGTTCACAAACAAACAAACAAACAAACAGAAAGGGGTGAAAACAGTAACCTCTGATCTTTGATGGCGGAGGTTAATTATGGAACATTGCTTGAAGCTAGAGCAAGCTTTACAACATGGGGACTCCAAAGATATTGATGCTTCCGATTTGTGCAGTGAATTGCGAGCCATTACAAAACGAGTTCCAAAGTTGGCATGACCACAAGACGTTTTGAACTTTGTTTGCAAAATTAAACTCACAGATAATGTCCCCAACACATTTATTGCTCTCCGCCTCCTCCGCATCCTCCCTTCGTTTCTGTAGCCAATGGTGAGCGAAGCTTTTCCAAGCTAAAGTTGATCAAAATGTACATTCGTTTCTCGATTTTGCAACAAACACTTGTTGGGCTATACACCTCAATAAAACATGAAATTGCACAAAACATTGACCTGAAAGAGATTATTTGTAAATTTGGTGAGTAGAATCCACGGAATGTGAAATTCTAACTTGTAATGATTAAATTTGTTGGAGGAACACATAGTATGACATCACGTGATTGACCACAAATTTTCTTCTTGGACATGAGAATGTACAATCGGTATCATATTGTCTTTTTTCACATAAAAAAAAACAAAATCTAATTATAAATGCAGAAGTTTTATTCATACAAATGCATAATATTCATTTTTGAAGGTGTTGGGTAGGGGGGGGGGTGGTGGTACAAAGCTGAATGTTCGCCTTGGGCGCCCAATACCCTTGCACCGGCCCGAATGGTACCATCTGTGTTATTATATGGCAGCAGAAAGTCTTTAGCATAAAGTGTTACAGATGGAGAAACTCAGCTTTTATATATAGATGATGTTATAAGTTGATTGACACAAATATATAATTGAAGTTTTGTCGTGACAGGGTCTTGCTCGTAGTGGGCTCAAAGAGTGGAGATGCTGGAACTTCAGCTATTGAAGCTTGTGGATTGACTTTGTGGAGAGTCCTGTCTGGTCCTCCACATTACAAGCTTATTGAATCTGATTATGTTGATGTTGGCAAAGTGAGTGAACCATCTGTTGTGCAAATTTTTCACACCAACCTGTTATCTATTTATTTTTACATTCAACTTCGTTTTTTATGGCTTGCTGTAAACAACATTTTATCTCAGCCGTGCTTGAAGATTTTAACTTTCACTCGGCATCATCTCTGCATGGGAGATAAATATGGTGTCCATCAAGAATTTCTTGTTTTTTTGGGTTTTTTTGTTTTTTTATGGCTACTTATCTGTTATAGCATACTTCATTGCAATATACAATTAATTTTGGTCTTAAACACTTGCTTGATTGGTTTACATGACCACAATTAAGTGTTTTGGCAAATGACATTTTTTATCATATATATATATATATATATATATATATATATATATATATATATATATATATATATATATATATATATATATATATGTGTGTATTTACAAATTTCGCCCATCTGGCGTGCGATCGGCCACGTAACTCGAATCGCGACGCGTCGCCCACCGGAACGGACAATTCGGTCATGACCCACCAGGAGCCAGTCACGGGTGGGGGTTTAACCTCACCACGATCGTGCCAATTGCCCACCCGCACAGGATAGGGTTGCTCGCCAAATTCGACCTACCTAAGTACCTGCACGAGTGGTCAACCGGGCGATCGTACCTCGCCGCAGGTCGACTTCGGACACGAACCGCTTAAGCGGTTCGTTCCTTGCTGCAGGGATAACCGAGCGGAGTTATCGTCGACCTCGACGGTTCAGATTACTTATCAGGTGTTTCAACCCACTATCGATCCCTTACATGATGTAAGATGGGATTTTCAAACAGAGGAAAGGACACAACGAAACGGGAAACAGTTCAACAAGCAAGCACCTTTATTTCACACACATGCACATAAGTACAGCCATGCAATCAATGCGGGAAAAGCAAAAAGGAAAATGCAACCAAAGCAAAAGCACTACTACCGACTATAATTATTTACAACACTTAAACAATTATACTTGTCGGGACTCGTCACCACATCATGCATTCAAAATAAACAGGAAAGACCTCCCCATAGGCAGGGAGGTAGACGGGGTCCAAATGTGCGCGGAACCTGGAGGAGCGGCCAGGTCCACGAGACCGAAAAGGTCTTACCCGCGTCCTCGTGACGCGATGGTGGGCAAGCCGCAATGTCCGCGCAGCTGCGCCCCGACTCCGTGCCCCTGGCGTGGTCGGTGAGCCCTCTCCGGCGTGCTCCGCGCCAGCATGGTTGGGTCGGCACCACGGTTAGGGTGGGGAATGAACGGGGCCACCGGCACTATCTCAGCACGGATGGGTGGGGGGGGGGATTGTTGATGCTCAGGGTCGAGCGAGGGGATTGGCTGGCTGGCTTGATCGCTTGTGGAAGCGAAGGTGGCTCGATTCCAGCGATGAGACGAGCCCAGAGCCCAGCGACCAGCAACGAGACGACACCACACGACAACTCTGAGTTTCACACAGACTCGCGTCTTTTATAGACGGGGGGAGGAGCCTGTATGCAGATTTTAGGATCAAAACGCGATTGGAGGCGGGGCCACGCCACCCTCTGTTCAGCCATTGGTGTGGCAAAAAGGGGCGTGAGCCTCTTTTGATCCGAATTCCTCTCCTGTAAAGAATCCACATTCATCGCGCTTGGAGGCGGGGCCATACCGCCCGATGCTCTCCCATTGGACGGAGGAAAAGGGGTGTGAAGCCTTCCTGATCCACATTTCTCTCCCGTAAATGCATCCATTGCACTCGCGGCTTGCCGTGTTCGGCAGCAATCACCGAACGACTTCGGACATTACGACGTTCGGTGTTGACAGGTGGTGGGGTTGATGGTTGTGGAAGGAGAAAGGCGAAGGTGGTGGGGGGTTTGCTGTGGTGGTTTTGTGGTGGCGGGCGTCGTTTGGGAATGGCGGTGAAGCGGTTTGCGGGATGGAGTTCTGGAGGTAAAGAGGCAAAGGTGGTGGTGTTTGAGTTGTTGGTGGCTTAATGGTCCAAAATAACAATAGAGAAAGAAAAATGGCTAACTCAAAGCGTCGCAGCCCGGATGAATCACACATATTCCCTCCAAACAACATGTGTGGGCTAACTACACATGAACTTATCGATATATCTCACCGGAGGACCCTTTATGGTGTATTGCGAATTTCCACATCCGTAACTATATATATATATATATATATGTATATATATATATATATATATATATATATATATATATATATATATATATATGTATGTATATATATATATATATATATATATATATGTATATATATATATATATATATTTCTTCTTCTTCTTTCGGCTGCTCCCGTTAGGGGTCGCCACAGCGGATCATCTGTATGATCCGCATAGTGATTTGGCACATGTTTTATGCCGGATGCCCTTCCTGACGCAACCCTGGTCACCTTCTACGACACGGATATGGTACACCTATTTTAACCGGGGTATACACCGGCCCAGTATACTGGTACTCATTTCGCCGACCTCGGAAGGATGACAGGCTGAGTCAACCCCCTGGTGTATTAATTCAGTGGCCCAACGGGGCTTGAACTCAGGACCTTTTGGATCCCAAGCCGCTGCCCTAACCACTGCGCCAACACCAGGCTTTATATATATATATATATATATATATATATATATATATATATATATATATATATATATATATATATATATATATATATATATATATATATATATATATATATATATATATATATATATATATATATAATGTTACGCCACCGATGAGTTTGGGACACGTCCATCAGGTTAATTTGGCATGAATACAGCCACGGTGAATCTACCAACAAGATTGGCTAAGCGAGCCCTTCAGAAATCCACTTTTGAAGCGCTTTTGCACAGACGTAATTAGACAATTATTTTAGCATTTTGGAGTCTGCTCCCGATGACCACACAAGGTTTCATCAAAATGGGAATATTATTGGAAGAGGGAGGAAGAAGAATGTGGCCAGCGGTGATCACAAACGGTAACCAATGAATAACGCCAGCACATTACCTGCAGAGTGATTGCATCACCACCCCCCCCACTTCCCCTTACACACACACACACACACACACACACACACACACACACACACACACACACACACACACACACACACACACACACACACACACACACACACACACACACGCGCACGCACACACACTTCTGTGGGCAATTACATTTTTACTGTGAGTAAACGTACACAGGCAATTCTAACAACTCCTCAAACCCTCACCCCCCCCCCCGCAAGGCCTCAATCTCCCCCTTCCAAATCTGTCCTATCTTTACTCCAACCCGCCTCTTTCCCCATTCTTACCCTTCTCCGGCTCATAAAAGCAAACGGGCATTCCCACATAGAAACTGTGCAATATTTAACGCTTTTTCCTCCTCCAGCATGCTTTCACTGACTTCAGAGAAACCTGTCGGTCACCTTCCAACTCACAATTTTAAGAGAAAATAGTTGGAAATAATAGCAAAGACCTCCGTAACCTCCGCAGTAAAAGCACTGCTTGAGAGAATGCCACATCGTTAGGCCTTAGTTATTTTATAACTTGGTTTACACAGTTCCTCAGCTAAAATGTAGGGTCGGTAGGGCGAAATATAAATATAATTTCAATTTTTAGAAACTATATGTTTTTATGATTTTTTTTTTCGGATGTTCCATGGAAAAGACAAGGGTAGGTGGGGGGAAATAAATATAAATCCCAGACCAGGAGGATCTAAGAAAACATTGAAGATGGAAGACCATTCAAATGCAGGATCCCCATGTTCACTGTATCATCTGATGTGAAAAACAATAAGGGATTAAAACTTGTTTTTACAATATAGTCTGGCATGTTTTTCTTATAGAAACCTGTTGAATCATCAAACAAATGGAAACGATGCTGAGAAAATTACTGTCCAAGTTGTAGATGTGTGCGTGCACACCAGCGCATAGTGCTGGATATGATTTAAAAAAGGCACTACAAGGAGTCAACACGCTCAAAAAGGTCAATCAGAGCCATAACCAGCTCTTACTTTTCAGCGGGCATCTGATTGTAACTTCTCCCCATCCCCATGAGCACATCAAAGGCTGATTTCTGATCCGTTGAAGGCTGAATATCAGCATCTCGCAGGGAAACTTTGACGTACTTGGCACCGAAATCTTTCAATACGGACAGCGGTGTACAACTTTTGATGGAAACAAAATCGGCACGATCGAGAGTAGCCTGCGAATCATCCCTGCTGCTGCACTGAATTGATGCAATCGTTCGGCCAGAATATTTGTCGTCAAGATTTTGCGTGATTAAATTACCAATACAGTCACTCAAATTTATACCGCTGACATACTTCTTAACAATCACTTTCGCCCCAGAAACCACAGTCGATCTGAACCATGCTGGCCACTGATCAGACGCCATGACCGAAGACTACTGCGCAGTAGTTTGGTTGAAGGGGACTCGGCATTTTTGTGCGCGCGCGAAATTATATTTTGAAAATAAATGCTGACGTTTACATTTTGGGTTTTGAAACTTTTGCACCTTCGGTGGAAAATTTATAAATACAAAAGGCTAAAAATGTGTTTTATATTTATATTTCATTTCAGCAAATATACCGTCGGCGGATCCGTAAACCAAGTTATAAAATAACTAAGGCCTTATCTGGGTGATGTATAAACAACAGAACACTGCGATGAAATATAAATTAAACAATGTACCCCTAGAACCACTACGACCTTAACAAATAATCTTATCAACTCACAGAAAGCTTGGTGTTGCTTTATTTGTTAGAGTGGCTGGCTTGGGATCTTAGGGTCCTGAGTTCGAACCCCGTTGGCCACATAATTAACACCATGCGGGGTTGACTCAGCCTGTCATCCTTCTGAGGTTGGTGAAATGAGCACCAGTGTACTGGTATGTGGCACGACAATACCACTGATGCTGTGCCCCAACAAAATGATAGCAACCCTGCAGCCAAACTGCCATAGGCAAGAAGAAGAAGAAGAAGAAGAACTCAGATTGAGGAGGAGAGGAGGAAAGAAGCCGATGAAGCTCATGCACACGGTGTGTGTGACATCACCAAATTTGAATGTAAAACATATATTCATGCTCCACCCATGTTTTTCCTCATGCATATTTATGCTCTGACCATGTATCACATCGTCGCCACTGGAAGTGGGAAGTCTGGCAGGACGTGTGGTTGTATCTGGAAAAGGCATGGTTTTTAGCATCGCATTTGGAGTGTTTTAAATGAAAGAAAAAGTGATTGCTACCTCAAAGTGTTGGTAAGCTTCCTGAACATTCTTTATTCAAAGAATCTGGACATGCAGGCCATTCCATGATAGTGTGGGTCTTGGTTCGTGTGTGCACGGTCTAGTGAAGGCAGGAAAGGGGGAGTGGTGGGGTGGTCCTTACTGAGCCCTCTGTTTCCCTCACCACATTTTCCACGCACCACAAAGCTGGACCATGAACCATCACGCATCGCAAAACCATGCAGCACCAGGCAGGAACCACAAATCAGGTAGGAACCGAGAAGCAGTAAGGACAAGCAACCAGCCACATGAACACCAATCAATGCGTATGCACATTTATAATATCCTGAGGGGTGTACCGGACCGTCCAGGGCACGCCCCCATTGGCCGATGCATCCTGTCAGATGATGATGTATGGGCTGCTCTGATTGGCTGGAAAGCTGGAGAAATTCCAAACCGCGAACAGTCTGATGGCCTTGAGCCCATCAGATGTCCATATATTTCTCCTGCGCGTCTCGTGTGCTCAGGCTGATTCCACAATTGCACTTGTATCTCATGCGAATTGTGTGGCGTGAACTTGTAACAATATATATATATATATATATATATATATATATATATATATATATATATATATATATATATATATATATATATGTAATTCCAAGCAGATTGAATATGACCTAATTCAAAGTATAGGGTGAAAAGGGCAGAGAGGATGTGAAAGAGCAACAAAGCAGGTTTTTTTAGGATACGTGAGCTGATGCTGTCCGGTTGAGTTGCAAGGTCGAGGGTTCAAAGAACCTTCGACCAGGTACACCCCTTCATGGCAATGGTATTCCCTGATGGCAGTGGCCTCTTTCAGCAGGATAATGCACCCTGCCACACTGCACACATTTTATCAGGACAGAATTTTGTTCAACATGTGGCCTCCAGCTGTGAGCTGGAGAAGAAATGCCATACAAGGACAGATAACAGAGGAGGTTCAGTAATGGAGGGGTGGGGGGTGGGGAAGGCCGAGCATAGATACAGACACTTTGGTGGGGTACGAAATCTTTCTAAACACGACCACGACACATTTTATCTCTCACAAAAATTGCATTACACTTATTCAAACATGTACTTTTTAATAAATATTCTAATCTTTTTAAAGTCCCACGTTTTACCACCCCCCCCCCACCCGAGACCAGATCCGTAACAATGTGTATATATATATATATATATATATATATATATATATATATATATATATATATATATATATATGTATATATATATATATATATATATATATAAATATTGCTTTGTGTGCTATCCTGCAGAGCCAGTTAAAGGTGGGATGGTGGCGATGGTTTGGGGCCATCTTACCTGCGAGCAGAACACAGACTCATGTGAGTTCTCCACACTATTTTGACTTCAGTTGTACTTTTTTTAACCACATTGTGCTTTGTGATCCCGTGAGGTTAATGCATAACACAGATGCATAAAGGGCAGGTAACGTGTTTTTGTGTACTTGCTTCCAATGCAATAATTCGGTGCTCAAATATGCCAGTTCAGTATTGTGGATTTCCTTGAAATGATTGGGTAAAATCAATTTTTCATTCACTGTTGTACTGTCCAGTCCTATTCTTTTCCTCATTCTCCTTCACTTTTTTCTTCATGAAGATTACGATATATATATATATATATATATATATATATATATATATATATATATATATATATATATATATATATATATATATATATATATATGTTGTTGTTCGTCTTTCAGCTGCTCCCCTTAGGGGTCGCCACAGCGGATCATCCGTTATGATCCGCATACTGATTTGGCACAGGTTTTACGCCGGATGCCCTTCCTGACGCAAACCTGGTCGCCTCTTACGACACACAGGGATAAGGATTGGGTTTCGCCATGATTCCGGGCTGCCCTACACCCTCTCATAGCGCGGCCCAGTGCAGAGCTCCCGTCCTCAAGCGATCCTCCTACCCAAGCCTCCAAGTAGCCGGATTACAGGCGTACACCACTATGCCCGGTATTAGGATATATATATATATATATATATATATATATATATATATATATATATATATATATATATATATATATATATATATATATATATATATATATATATATATATATATATATATATTATAAGGACCCTATTTGCGGGGGATACGTTCCTGAAAAATGCCGTGAATGTTGGGGCGTTGATTCAATGGGAAAAAAAGGGGGACAGGTTCCTGGAAGTTCATGATTCATGAGGAAAATCAACAAAAATCCATGAAAAACTGTGGAAACCCCAGTGGGAAAATGCGAAAAAAAAAAAAAAACTGCGAATACGCCAAGCACAGGGCTGCAAATGTAGAAGCGGTCGCATTTTATCAAATGCGAATTTGCGATATCGGTGAATAGTGAATTTGCGAATAGCTGGGTCCGATTGTGCGTGCGTGCGTGTGTACGTATATGTTTATGTGTGTGCATATATATGTATATGTATGTTTATATATATACACTGATGAGCCAAAACATTATGACCACAGACAGGTGAAGTGAATAACATTGATTATCATCTTGTTACAATGGCACCTGTCAAGGGGTGGGATATATTAGGCAGCAAGTGAACAATCGGTTCTTGAAGTTGATGTGTTGGATGCAGGAGAAATGGGCAGGAGTAAAGACCTGAGCGACTTTGACAAGGGCCAAATTGTTGTGGCCAGATGAATGGGTCCGAGCATCTCTGAAACGGCAAGGCTTGTGGGGTGCTCCCGGTCAGCAGTGGTGAGTACCTACTGACAGTGGTCCGAGGAGGGACAAACCACAAACCGGTGACAGGGTGTTGGGCGCCCAAGGCGCATCTATGCGCGAGGGCAACGAAGGCTATCCCGTCTGGTCTGAACTGATAGAAGGTCCACTGTGGCACAAGTCACAGAAAATTTTAATGGTGATCACGGGAGGAATGTGTCACAATCCACAGTGCATTGCACCCTGCTGCGTATGGGGCTGCGTAGCTGCCGACTGGTCAGAGTGCAGACCGGTCAGAGTGCCCATGATGACCCCTGTCCACCGTCGAAAGCGCCTACAATGGGCACGCGAGCATCGGAACTGGACCTTGGAGCAGTGGAAGAAAGTCGCCTGGTCCGATGCGTCCCATTTTCTTTCAGATTACGTGGATGGCCGTGTACGAGTGCACCATTTACCTGGGGAAGTGATGGCAGCAGTATGCACTGTGGGAAGATGACAAGCCGGTGGAGGGAGTGTGATGGTCTGGGCAATGTTCTACTGGGAAATCCTGGGTCCGGCCATTCACATGGATGTCAATTTGACACGTGTCACCTACGTAAACACGTTGCAGACCAGGTACACCCCTTCATGGAAATGCTATTCCCTGATGGCAGTGGCCTCTTTCAGCAGGATAATGCACCCTGCCGCACTGCACACATTGTTCGGGAATGGTTTGAGGAACATGATGAAGTGTTCACGGTGTTGCCCTGGCCGCCAAATTCTCCAGATCTCAATCCGATTGAGCATCTGTGGAATGTGCTGGACCGACAAGTCCGATCCACGGCGGCTCCACCTCGCAACTTACAGGACTTGATGGATCTGCTGCAAATGTTTTGGTGCCAGATACCACAGGACACCTTCAGGGGTCTTGTAGAGTCCATGCCTCGGTGTGTCGGCGCTGTTTTGGTGGCACATGGAGGACCAACAGCATATTAGGCAGGTGGTCATAATGTTTTGGCTAATCAGTGTATATATATATATATATATGTATATATATATATATATATATATATATATATGTATATATATGTATATATATATATATATATATATATATATATATGTATATAACACACACACGTCTATCATGGAGTCCAGTTGTACTCCATATGGAGTGATGACATGGGGGGGGGGGGGGGGGAATAAAATGGCCACAAATTCAAATGCGTACACAACTAGAAGGGCACTGGGTCGAGTGCATACCTCCGCCACGTAATGCCTGATCTGCGAGAACATATTGGTCCCAATACATTTTTGAAATATCATGCTATGCAGTACTACATAGTTTTACATAGTTTTTGGCCCTTTCTCTCAATCGTGAAGAATCACTTCAAAATTAATTAATCTCCTTATTGGATCCGGATTCGGATCTTCACCAAAATCGAATCAGTTCATCCTTGTCACACACCCAACCTTTCCACAAAATTTCATCTGGCTCCATCCACCAGTTTTTGAGATATCCTGTACACAAACAGGCAGACAGAAAGGGGTGAACTCGTAGCCTTCGTCCGCAGCCTGATGGAGTGCTGCTCCCCCTCTGGGTGGGTGCTCCCGCCTCTCACCTTTCTCGGCTTCACGCTATGGAAACCAAAGCTTTTAAGATCATTGGTATCTCCCGTGATGAGGCTGAGTCTTTCGGTCTCTCACTCTCTCACCATAGGCAGGTCGGTTGTCTTTCTGTCTTCTACCATCTCTCTCTGCCCCCCTCCCCTCCCCCCATATTTCTGCAGGGTGCTAAAAGTCTGCCAGCAACCCCCTTATGGTAAAACTACCAAAATCAAGAATCACTGCTCACCTTCACTCTTTCATTCCTCTTTTCTCCCACCTTTGAAACAAATTCCCACACTCTCGTCAATCCCACTCTTCCCTCCAGGTCTTCAAAACAGCTGTTCACCACCATCTCTTATCTTCCCCCATCCAAAAACCACAATCTTTTCTACCCCTGTTAATCCACCTCAAACCTACCTCCTTCAAATTCCCTGCTTTCCTTCCTGAAAGTCCGTCGTGTGAGGACCTGAAAGTTCCTGTAGTATCCATCTTGTTTACTCCGTGTACCCTTTCCCTTCCACAGATCTCCTCATACCTCTGTTCCCCACTGTTTTTTCCTTCCCTCTCCCACCCCTCTTGTCTCCTGCTCCCCAACCCCCCCCCCCCCCCCACTTTAAAATGGCGTTGATGCGAGATTCTGTTCTTCCCGTGCTGAAGCCAGAATATAATGGGGTTTCCTCGCTGGATGGCCAAACTCAGTCGCTGCTTGAACCAGACCAGTTTCCTTATATCACCAGTTGATGCAACGAGCCTTCTACCAATATCACGAATGATGTTGGATGTAGATCGGCCGTACACTCCGGTTGTTTCGATGGCGATTGGTTCGAATAAATAAGTTTGGCTGAGGTCGGCGTATTTATTGCGTTTCAGAACTTCCGCATCGGTGGCAGCCGCTCCAGCCGCTCCAGCCGCTCCAGCCGCTCCAGCCGCTCCAGCCGCTGAGGCGCGATTGTAAATGTGTGATTTGGCTAAAGTGTCAACACAAGTGCAATCCCTGGTTAGGCTTTTCCCATTCTTGTATGGGACAATGGTCAAGCCATCCGATGGGGTGTTTTCGCCAAGGGGTTCCAGGACAGATAGTATCTCTGCCCCATAAAGGGCACGTTTGACGACATCATTTAAGGCCGAATGTCTAAAAGATCGACTGGCACTGAAACGACACGACAGACCATGGTGTCCAAGCGTATCCATCATACTGCCGCATCGACATTCATGCCACTCACAGACACATGCTCTAACTCTGAGTGCAACCGCAACCCGCAAAGACTCGGGGTCAAGCTGTGTTCCCAAAGAGGGAACAGAGACTGCATGAAGCCATATCCCGCTTTCTTTACAGGCTGCGGCCAAAAGATGGGCTCTGGTGACTTGATCCACACTGTTCAACAGGCTGACAAAAGACACTCTTGTCGCCTCGACATTCCATGCTTTTTGGCTAAGCCGGGACAGGCTTTCGGGTTCGCACACACCGATTACACTGAACAAGAAAATTTTTTTACTGGAGATGTGTAAAGTGATTTAGACTAATTTGGATACGCTGATTTCAAAAATCATAACCGTTTTGCTGTATCACGTCAGGATTTTCAGTAACAGAAATATTCCCATTGCCTAGAAGTCAGGATTTCAATGAAATTTACAAAAATTCATTTATTCATTTATTTCATCATGAATGCTTCAAAATTATAGAAATTACAGAAAAACTCCACTAGAATGTAATTAAAAATGCTTTAGGCATTTGACTTTGCGTTTGTGCTGCTCTGTTTCAGTTTCACGATGCAGGAACCAGCAGAAATCGCCCATCATGTTCGGGTTGTGCCGCCCTTGGTAACGCGTCTCCATGAGTGAAATCTCTTGGTGGAATCGCTCGCCGTGCTCGTCCGAGACTGCTCCCAAGTTGTCAGGGAAGAAGTTCAGGTGCTGGTGTAGGAAATGGATTTTCAGGGACATCCTGGAGCCAAATTTCCTGAAGGACTCCAGCAGCTGCTGCACTATTTCTTCATAGTTGTCCGCGCGCTCGTTCCCCAAGAAGTTGTCCGTCACAGCTTTGAAGCTCCTCCACGCTGCCAGCTCTTTGGGGTTTAGAGTTGTCGGAAAAGTTTCGTCCTTCATAATCTGTCGGATTTGCGGTCCAACAAAGACACCAGCCTTGATCTTGGCCTCCGACAAGGTGTTGCCAAACTTTTCCTTGAGGTATAAAAACCCACGCCCATTCAGATCCATTGCCCGTACAAAACTTTTCATCAAGCCGAGCTTTGTGTGGAGTGGTGGAAGGAAAACCTTGGCTGGGTCGACAAGGGCGACATGCTTCACGTTGTGTCGACCAGGTACATGCTCTTTTCGCTCTTCCCAATCTTTCTTCGTCCAGTGATTCTTGTCGTCTCTGCTATCCCAGAGACAAAGGAAGCACATGTATTTCGTGTAGCCTGACTGCAGCCCTAACAACAGCGCCACCACTTTCAAGTCTCCGCAGATGTGCCAGTTGAAGTCATTGTACTTGATGGAATCAAGCAGCTGCCGCATAGTCTCATAGGTCTCTGTCATGCCGAACGCGTGAGCCAGTGGGACTGATGGTTTCTCGTTGCCATTGTGGAGCAAAACAGCCTTCAAGCTGTTCTTCCCCGAGTCGATGAAGAGGCGCCAGTCTGCAGGATCGTGATCACACCCAAGTTCTTTCAACAGACCGTTGATGTCACTGCAGAATGTCATCGTGTCTTCCATCTCAAAGAACTCAGCCATGTCTCTGTGACGTGCTCTGAACAAGGATATCTTGGTGTTAGGTTCAAGTAGATTCCACTGCTGCAGCCTTGATCCAAGCAGCTCTGCCTTCGCCTTTGACAGCGAGAGATCTCTTGCAAGATCATTTAAGTCTCCCTGGTTCAGAAGGTGTGATTCTTGAGTGTCGGGTTCAAAAGGTTCATCATCACCATCCTCTTCACCACTGCTTACAGCTATGTTCTGATCAGCTGGAGGTGTTGGAACGGGGTTCTCGTCATCATGAGGCACAGGTTTACGAGCAGAGACGCAGTCAGCGTACTTGATGTGACCTTTATTCTTCTTGTTGAAGCCGGCGATGCTTGTGCAGCAGAAATAACAATCATCATGATGATTCTGTGGCTCACGCCATATCATGGGCACTGCAAATGGCATGCTCGCACGCTTGCCCACCAACCACTGAGTCAAGGTTGTGTGACAGCTTGTGCAGCAGATGTGTGGTGCCCAGCTCTGTTCTTGGTCCCCCACCTTACACCCGAAGTAGTGAAAGTAGGCGGCCTTCATTTTCACTGCTGTAGATATACTTCGCTGTTGATCTTTTTTGGTATACCGACCACAGACATAACAGAAGTTGTCAGGATGATTGGTACAGGAACGCCTACTCATCTTTATCTGAAAGAAAGAAATATAACACAAGTTAACAACAATTGTACGAAATAGACATGTTAAAGACATATGTAAATTTCATTGAAATCCTGACTTCTAGGCAATGGGAATATTTCTGTTCCTGAAAATCCTGACGTGATACAGCAAAACGGTTATGATTTTTGAAATCAGCGTACCCAAATTAGTCTTAATCACTTTACACATCTCCAGTAAAAAAAATTTTTTGAAATTTGTTGTTCAGTGTTATTTGCTGAACTCGATGACGACACCGCCGATGTCAACTCCCCCATTTGCACCAAACCGCTTACCTGGTACAGAATGGCATCAACTAAGGGGTGGACTGCCAGCAATGAGATGAAGCCAGGGAGAGCGATATCAAAAGCCCTCCTGAAACCCAGACCTCCCTGCTTAACTAGGAGCATAGCTTGCATCTAAGCAGTATCGTTGAAAGCAACATTCGAGATTTTACTGACCATTTCGCAAACGGGGTGCTCAAAAGTTCCTAACTTTAAACTATTCAGGTAGGAGGGAGACGCATGCAAGACGTACAGGAGCTTGGGCAGGACGAAACAGTTTTTGAGCCACAAAAATGCTTTACGCGCATCAATTTGCATCAATTTTTGAGCTAACAGCTTCTCAAAAATAGCTTCGGGCGAAGGCGTCGGCGAGATCGGAGCACCAAGAAGAGTGCAGTCATTGATCAAAACAATCTTAATATCAGGGAACACTTCCTCAAATGTGGCCTCGTAAGTTGATAGTCATCAAGCGATGCATGGTTGAGGATGGTCAACTCGCACTTGCCACCATTGATCTCGAGGCCAATGTCGGTCAACTGGGCAATGACGTTCTGGAGGTCAACCAGCACTTTCGCAGGTTCATCCCCAAACGATGCGTCGTCGAGGTACCATAGATTGAACTTTGACTGAACCCCCCCCCCACCCCTCGCCGCCACCCCCTCCTCCCCCGGCTATTGGGTCGATGCCGAGAGAAAAAAGACCTGGCCCAAAAGGGTCACCCTGTTGAATGGTAGTTGCTGAATAAATGGCCTCGTTGCCACATAACAAACCAGAAGGCTTGGCGTATACCTGTCAGATGAGCGGATAGATACTGGGGGTGCACCTTCGTACTTCAGACAAAAAGAAGTCACGCCTCAAACAATTAAATGCATTATGCATGTCGATCTTAAGAAGGACACGATTAGGAGGCGGATTTGTCAGATAAAGTCTGGTAGTGTGGGCAGCCACTTCACACCCACCTTCAGTTGAATAGCCCAAATGGACAGGATGTAGCTCAGGCCTGAGATCTTCAGAAAAAGTCACAAAAATCTTCCGAAAAAGTCGTCGCAATAAAAACCAGAGAGTTGGTGTCAAAGCCACCCCAATGCTCGCCTGTTTATACATTTATCGTTTTTAAACGACTAGTCCAATAATATTTTTTATAAAGCATTGCAGTGAAGTCTGATCCAAATAATTTTAAAGCAATATATGTATTTGTATATTGTAATCAGTAAAAAAATAGTGTGGTCGATAAAAAACATTAGAAAGGAAAAAAACTTTAACGTTGATGTGCTACAAAAAAAGTTAAGTTCAAAACAGGTCAAAAATTTTATAAATTTGAAATTAATTTTTAATTTCAACTTCACGACATCAATAATATACCCCAAAGGAACCTCCATGCCAAATATCAGCATCCTCGTACACATATTAAATGAATGGCAAGCTTCTAAATAACTTGGACCAAAAACTTTAACATTTTCACGCTCACGCCGGGGGTATCGCTATAGCTCTCTGTTCTTCGAACGGGCGAGCTAACAATGCAATTCTTAATCAAACTGATGTTAAAACAAAAAATAACACCACTCTGACCAATGGAGCATTCTCGGGCGTGAGAGGGTCGGGTAGCTGAGCTTGTGCTTGTCCCTTCTGCGTCATTTGAAGGTGAATGTTGTCGGACATCAAACCGATTGCGTTTAAAGTATTTATATTCTGTATGCAGAATGGAAATTGATATACAAAGGGTCCACAGTTACCATGCAGCTACACCGAGTGTAAGTAGTCACCCTGTGGAATGCTGTGGCAATGGAAAACAAGCCATTTGGGCCATCATTGCTGTGGTGCACTCCCAGGGAAATTTTTTTTTTTTTTTTTTTTTAACCCTGCGCACATGAAGCAAAAAGCAAGGTTAGCCAACCGGTTCATATCTGTCCATCAGTTTATGATCCAGGAATAGCTTATTTAAATCAAACGTATTTTGAACACGAGTCGGAACATGAACAGGAAGACAAGTTTGCCATTTTGCCATACTTTGGCTCTGAATTCATCCCGATTGCGCATGCGCAGAGAGGAGCGAGATAGTAGTTTTTACTCTGTCTACCTACCTGGCAGTCAGACAACGCATTTTGGTTCTGCTGCTCTGTTGATAGATTTTGGTGACATGTTGTTTGCTTACTTGCTGAGCTAACAATAGGTTTCAGGTAATTTGATTAAACTCGCAGAGTACCCGCCATACTGGCGATCTTCTTCCAAGCATGCAACACGTTCTTCTGATGCATACTTTTATTTGTGCAACTGACAGCTCTGTATAGGCAAAAAAAAAAACTCCGTATTACGTGCATGAAGCAAAAACATACAGTGCCTCTAGAAAGTCTGTACCCCCTTTCTAAATTTTCACCGTTTGTTACCTTGTAGCCTGGAATTGAATTGCATGAATTCAGACTTTTTCCACCTTTATTTATACATCGTCACCCACAAATTCCACAAGTTTCAGAAGGTTAATTAAAAATACAAAACTAGAATATCTTGGTTGGATAAGTGTCCACCACCCTGAGTTAATACTTGGTGGAATCACCTTTGACAGCAATTACAGCTGTGAGTCTGTTGGGATTGGTCTCTACCAATTTTGCACACCTTGATTTGGCAATATTTGTCCATTCGTCTGGACAAAACCGTTCAAGCTCAGTCAAGTTGCGTGCGGAGCGTTGATGGACAGCAATCTTCAAGTCATGCCACAGATTTTCGATTGGATTTTGGTCGGGACTCTGACTGGGCCACTCAAGGACATTTATCCTTTTGTTCCTTAGCCACTCCAGTGTATCTTTGGTTGTGTGCTTTGGGTTGTTGTCATGCTGAAAGGTGAACTTCCGTCTCAATATCAGCTTTCTTTTAGAGGGCAGGAGGTTTTCCTCTAGGATTTTTCTGTATTTTCCTCCATCCATTTTCCTTTCTATCCTGACCAATGCCCAAATCCCTGCTGATGAGAATCATCCCCATGACATGATGCTGCCACCACCATGCTTCACAGTAGGGATGGTGTTCATTGGGTGATGTGCCGTGTTGGGGTTGCGCCAAACATAACGTTTTGTATTTCGGCCACAAAGTTCCATCTTGGTTTTATTAGACTACAAAACCTTTTGCCACATGGCTTCAGAATCTCCAGAGTGGTTTTCTTGCATACCTCAAATGGGACACGAGGTGGGCTTTTTTGAGTAATGGCTTCCTTCTTTCCACCCTAATTGTACAGGCCAGACTTGTGGAATGCTTGGGATATTGTTGTCACATGCACAAAGTGACCAGTCTTTACCATAAAGGCCTGTAGCTCTTTCAAAGTTGCCATTGGCCTCTTGATAGCCTCTCTGCTCAGTCTCCTCCTTGCTTGGTCATCCAGTTTGGAGGGACGGCCTGATCTAGGCAGGGTCTTGGTGGTACCATACACCTTCCACTTCTTAATTATTGTCTTGACTGTTCCCCAAGGGATATTCAAGGCCTTTGAAATATTTTTATAGCCATCCCCTGATCTGTGCCTTTCCACAACTATATTCTGGAGGTCTTTTGAAAGCTCGTTTGTGCTCATGGTTGAGTCTTTGCTGTGAAATGCACTACCCAGCAGAGTAAACGTCCAGGAACAGCTGATTTTATTCTGAAATGAGAAGGGCAATCGGTAGAGCGCATACCTCCGCCATGTAATGCCTGATCCACGAGAACATATCGGGCCCAATACATTTTTTAAATATCATGCTATATATCTTTTTAGACTTTTTACATGCTTGAGAGTTTAGAACCTTTTGACCCCTTGGACATGAACTACAATTAGAGCGTACTCTTGAGTCCATCTCGGGCCTTTTAAGTGCACACGACACAAACATCTGCAGTCTTCCTACAAAACAAACCATACATTTTTCAACAAATAATGCACAAACTCGACCCACCCAGAGGGTGGGTTCTCTGCTATCTAAAGTACTGAATTAGTTGGGAGGCTGCCGGGAAAACTAGAGGTTTTTTTGTTTTTTTTAACTTCTTTTTTATACGATATATATATATATATATATATATATATATATATATATATATATATATATATATATATATATATATATATATATATATATATCGGGGCGTATTATGTGATACCGGTCGTCCGTCTGTCCATTCTTGTCCACACTCTACCGCCCAAAGTTTTGAACTTTCACGTTTCATATTCGGCACATAGGTACAGACTGTGGAGACGGTGTGTCACGACATACGTTCGGCATCTCAAGTGGTTGCCATGGCAACCAGGATGCTGTTTTCCATGTGGTAGCACAATTCTGTATATACCTTCTTGTTCGGGCGTATATTGTGCTCACTTGAGCTCTTGTTCGAAGTTATTATGTGCACGTGTACTTTTTAATATATACCCTGTGAAAACTCCTTTGTGGGAGGAAGGAGGGGAAGGGTGGAGGTGGAGGGAGGGGACTGGGTGGGGTGAGAATAAGGGGTGGGAGGAGGGAGGGAAAAGGGTGGGAGTCTGGAGCGAGGGTGGTGTGGGAGGAGGAGGGTGGGGAAGTGATGGGGTGGGAGGAGGGGACCCAGCATTGCCTGGCAATGCCAGGTGCTTTTGCTCATTGTAAATAAAGAGTTGGTTTCAACTTACCATCATTGTGGCATGAGTTCTGTTTCCCTAGGATTTGATGAAACGGTTTTTTTTCGGTTAGTTCAGTATTTTTGAAAATTATCACCAATGGATGACATTTTGTGGAGATTATGGAGAAGACGAGCGAATATGTCCCATGTACCTCCTGTATTTTCCCTCAATTCCACATTCATTTCAATCTCCTTCTTCCCTCCAGATGTTCAAGACAGCTGTTCCCCAGCATCTCATGTCATTCCCCATCCAAAACCATGATCTTTACTACCCCAGTAATTCCCCCCTCTCCAAATTTCCAGTTTTTCCTTCGAGAGAGCTTGCTCCTGTATCCATCCTGGTCCACCCACTGCATCCTCCCATAGCCCTCATTCTTTTACCCCCATCCCTTGTTACTTGTGAAATTGAAGATTTGCGAGTATATTGGTTGGCCTGGTCTGTGATTGTTTGTTTGTTTGTATGTCAATCGCCTGCAGGTCCAATTTTAAAACTATCTTCATGATGCTTCATGAAATGGTAGAGTTGGTCATAAGCAAGAAGCCTATTGATTTTGAGGTCAAAAGGTCAATATAGGCCAAAGGTCACCAACTTGGGTGGTGTTTCTAAAATCCTCAAATTTCATCCGATAGACTTGAAATTTGAAGAGGATTTGCATATCCGTTCACTGAATTCAACCACCAATTATTTTACGGTCAAATTTGTTTCGGGATTTTGCAATTTGCAAGTATCGTGCTCTGCATGATGTCTTTTTTTTTTGTACTCATCACTCGGCCCTGTTTGCGTTTCCCCCTTCTCTTTCTGCTGTTTCTTTTGTTCTGTTGTGGCCTAATCCGATGGATGTTCTTGCCCTTCCACGAACCTTGACTTTATTTATAAAAATAGGAACTCGACCGCGTACATTCGGTCTGAGTTTCACTTCACGCGAGACCACTTTTATTGGCCATGAAAATGCTTGAGTGTTCGATACGTTTGAACGAGTCAAAAATAAAGTTGTTTGTGAACTCGTCGAACGCACACTACTTCCCTTCTGTTGGAACTCCTTTCTTGGAAGTGAGGGAAGTTTTTAAATGTTGAATACGTTTTATAATTGCAGAGGAATTGCACTGTGGTCACCATCGGAATCTGCAGATTGCACATGCTTTGAAATGTTTCATGCGTATTTTATCATGCTTGCTGTTGGCAGGACGCAATCTTAAAGCTGTCATTGTCTCCGAGTGGTGCATCCCTTGCTGCGCTGCATGAGTCTGGGAAGCTTTCCCTGTGGAATGTACCTTCCATGACTCTGCGCCACACCTGGCATCAAGAACAACAGGTCTCACCGCACATTACCCCGTCGATTTCTATACAGTGGAGACTCGTTAAGATGAACCCTCTCAAGTGAATTGCATAAAGCCGAACAGTACTTTCTCCGATGACTAGTCCAAATTTACGGGGCAAATAGCTTTTGCTTGAATAGCAGGAGTTAAAAAATAAACAATTTGATGAATTTCTGATTTGAGAGAAAGTAGTGAAGTAGATGAGGGGAGGCTGGATCCACAGTGGAGAGGTAGTGGAATGAGGGAGGGAAGGTGAGTGAATAGGATTGGGACAAGAACAAAAGACTATGGAGGTGGCTGGGGTTGCGGGGTTTGCCGGGGTGGGAGGATGGGAGCAGGATCGGTTAGCAAGAGCGAGTTTTAATAATGTCAGAAACAAAATTGGTAGGTAGGGAGCAAGAGCAATTGTAGTTCAGGAGCATGTGAGAAAGAGCGTAACGAAGTGAGGTTAGTCCTCGTAGTTGTGCACGGTGCTCTCTATCAAGGCTTACACTATCATTCAAAGTGAAAGTACTTGAGTTTGGACAGAGTGGAGACAAAACTTTAAGAGTGCGAAGTTAGGATGTCCTGTAACAGAGTATGCGAGAAGTTGAAGAAGACTGTAATTTTTTTTTTTTTAATAATAGTGTGTGAGTTGTGAATGTTTGTTCAAATTACTTGCAGCCTGACTTTGATGTGATCAACCCCGTTTGGAGAAATCCGGTCAACAGGAGGACAAAGATTCCTGGTATGTACTTTGTTCTTACCAACAGTTCACATGGTTTGGTAGGTTCAATGTACTTGCGTTCACAGATCGCAATCGTTTTGGCATTCGTATGCGGCCTGTGCTTCTCGACTGCTGTAGGCCACGATGCCACAAGGTTTTACTGTGCAATTTATTTTTTTTGTAATAGCCTCTGTCCCCAGAACGTTGTATTCAGGTGTAGTCTACTTGATCCCTGTTGAAAGCAAGTCTCTGACCAGTTTAATCATCAAAATTAGGTTAATTTTTTTTTTTAGAAAATGATTATGCTTGCACATTTATCTGGGGTTGGTGGGAGAGGGAAAGGGGGTGCTGATGTGAGAAAGAGGACTTTCAACATTATTCTTAATCATTATTACCTCCGCCACCGAAGGTGAACAGAGGTTATATTTTCACCCCTGTCTGTCTGTTTATTTGTCTTGTGAGCAGGACATCTCAAAAAGTTTAAGATAGATTCAGACAAAACCTTTTGGACAAGTTGGGAGTATGACAAGGATTCATAGATTCGATTTTGATAAAGATCCAGATATTATAATTTTGTAATCAAATTAAAGACCAATTACTGCACCGTAGTTCCAAGAAGGAAGCAAGACCTCACACACACACACACACACACACACACCATACATATGTAAACACACAAACACATACATTATGTACTGGTAAGTACTTACAAAAGATATTTTATTTGAAGTTATAACCTTCACTTATAAGCAATTTACTGATTTCCCAACTGTCCAGATCATCAGCCGGGCACCGTTTTCATCGAGGTTTCAATCCTTTGTCCCAGAACGTCTCCAAACGGCGGACCCACAACCCCGGTCGCAGGTCCACATCAGTAGATTACTCAACATCAATGGACTCACAACCTCAAAGTTGTGTCCAGACAGTCTGTCAACACAGCAATACAATATCCTTATTCAAACTTATTTAATTCTTACTTTTATTTAAAGTATTACGACAAATGAATAACTTTAATCAATGCACAGTCAGTTTCCAAAATGTCCTTATACTATATCTGTATGAAGAGTTTTGAGAAATTTCCCATGATTGAATAAGGATTGTCCTTTGGTCTCGGTAAAAGTGAAATAAAACCTTCATTGGGGTTCGCTTCCTTACTTTATCTGGTCATAAACTCTCTACACTCGTATCCCTAAAAATCGAATGAAGCCGAAGCCTATCAACCTGCTTGCTGGAAAATACACCATTGAGGGAGAGGCCCAAAAACAATATGTAGCACGATATATCAAAAAGTTATCCACAGGTTCAGATGAAAGTTAGTGGACATGTTGGGTGTGTGACAAAGAGAAATTGATTCAATTTTGGTGAAGATTTGGGTCCGGATATGAGATTTTAAAAACTTAAGTGATTCTTCACCATTGAGTGATCAGGCCAAAAACGATATATAACATGATATTTCAAAAAGTTTTGTACGAGTTGTTACAAAACTTGGTGGATGAGTTGGGTAGGTGAGAAGAACAAGCCAATTCGATTTTGGTTAAGGTCCGGATGCAGATCCGGCCTACAAGTGGGATACAAAACGTAAACTGTTCAGCCTGGTGGAGGTATTCGCTTTGCTGAAATTCATTCCAGCTGACCGTGTTATTGCATTTTTTAACAAACAAAAACTTGTTTTCTTGTTGAACAAAGAATGAATATCACCAGATTTGCCATCACTCAGGACTTGCCAGTGTGCCCTTGCTGTTGGATGTGAAATGGTGGTCAGAAGATGCTCTCATTCTTGTACGCTGCTCTGGTGCTCTCACCATATCCTCATGCGTCGACCTGCAGAACCTCTTGGGGAGATCTTGTGAGTGGTTTGAACCCAGTCCTGCGATCTCGGCGGCCTTTGATGGTGGCTTTCTCACACTTGAGGTACGCATCAGCTAATACATAAGAATAGTACTATTTAAGCTAAGAGTAATGTTTCCTTGGTGATGACTTTTACTCCATGGTTATCATAATACTTATTTTTTCCTTCCAATATCACAGTGTGAGAGTAAACACAGCTACCTGAAACGTCCCAGACCAGATAAACACGGATTAGTGGGCCAGCAGAAGGATAATGATGGTGAGGAAGAGGAAGAGGATGAGAAGAGGGGTGACGGAGAGGCAGAGGAGAGTTCTGTGATGAGCCGCTGTGGCAGACTTGTGCGCCACAGTTTATACTATATCACCGAGTCTGAGCGCTTTTCCCCACCACGAAAGCGCCCACGCAGTATGGTGCACACATATCGCCTTATAAAACTCAAGTCTACTACACCTCAGGAACTGTACCAGCGCAAGGTACTCTCCTTCAAGTATTCACAGACCAAGTATGAGATTTAAAGTGCAGTATATCAAATGTTCAACAACAGTATTTTATACTTCCCAGATGGGTATCGTTTTAGCAGACTCACCCAATCATTTTACATAATGGTCGAGTTTTGGCCTACCAACTTGAGTGAGAATGTTTGTCCATTGCCCTTATCTATGCTGCTCTTTTATAGATAGACAGTGAGGAGTATGGCGAGGCTCTACAACTAGCACAGGTGTACGGGCTTGACACGGATCTTGTCTACCAGCAGCAGTGGAGGAGAAAGCCTGTCAGCATCATTTCGATACAGGACTATCTGGTACTTTATTTTTGGTGCAGTTTTGGGCCGTTAATTGTGACAAATATACCACATTCAAATGGTGTCCATGTATGTATATTGTCGCGTTGATGGCGTCACTAATGCGGTCCCACCATGCCGAAGCAATACGCTTTGTGAATGGCCAAATTGAATGAAACCATGTTTGAGTGGAAAACGGAGGTTTCCCAAGTCAGGATCCTCAAAGGAGTTGGCTGTACAAATTTTTACCTCCCTGAGGGATTTACAAATCGATCCAAAATGGTTCGTATACACGAGAAGGCAAGAATCAGCCAAATCATCTCCTTAAGAAACTAGAAGGGTGTGCTGTATCACGTGATTGGGTTTTCGTGTATCATGACTCGGCCGCTAGGGGTGGCGTTGATGTACATCCGGACGCGCAATAAAGCAGAGTTACTGCTACGCTCTCGCCCTCCATGTTCCGCTGCGCCTCGGACACCACAATTGGCTGACGAGGATGGTTGATCGACGAGTCACGGCGCACGGACAGGTGCCCGTTTTCATCGGAGATGACTTTGAATTGTTTTCAGAACAGTTGGGGTGCTATTTCCACGTGAATGATGTGGTCGACGAGAGCAAACAGAAGTCGATCTTGCTCGCCTCGTTATCGGCAGAACATTATCGACTGCTGAGTGATTTGGTGGCGCCAGACAAGCCCAATGGGGACACTCTGTCGTTTCGGGACATTGTGCAGAAGATGAAAGCACACATGGTGCCGGAGAAGTCATTACAGCTGGCTCGATACCAGTTTGATCGCCTCGCGAAAGGTACAGGGGAGCGCGTCGCTGTTTTTGTGGCGCGGATGAAGCGTTCTTCCGTGGCCTGCAAGTTCACGGCAAAGGAGCGTCCAGCTCGGCTCAGAGATCGTTTTATTTCTGGTTTGCGAGATGCGAAAATGGTTTCAGCAGTTCTACGGCTGAAGGGTGAAGCCATTACATTTACCTCGGCGGTCGACACTGCTACAGCTGTCGAGCAGACTCTCGGAGATGTTCGGGCCATCACCGGCCGCGGCATGCCAGATGACCTGGGGGCCCACGCGGTGTCGCGAGCGCCCCGGGACGCACGCACGACCTTCGGTGCGGACCGGGGCCAGACGTCGCCGCGCGGCCGCACGAGCGGCGAGGTGACCCCGTGGACGTGTTTGGGATGCGGAAGTCGACACCTGCGCCGTGTGTGCCCGAATAAAGACACCGTGTGTTTACGTTGTCACAAGGTGGGTCATCTGAAGCGTGTGTGTCGAGGGGCGTTGGCCACCGTTAAGGTCATGGACGGCGATGTGCGAGGTGACCTCGGCGACCCGGGGCGAAACCTGCAGCCGTTGATGAGCCTGTTTTCAATTGGTCCTGCGGTGGCGCACCCATTGACGGTGGAAGTCGAAGTGAACAACACGCCGATCACGTTTCAGGTTGATACGGGAGTGGCGGTGTTGATCATCGGCGAGCAGACCGCGCGTAGACTCAACGACCTGAAGCTTATCAGGTCTGACCTCACACTGTTCACGTACACCCGCGAGAAGATAACGCCAGTCGGGATGGCAGACGTGTCTGTGCGGTACCAAGGCCAGGTCGCCGCACTTCCGTTGTACATCATGCGGGGGAGGGGTCCGTCTCTCCTTGGCCGAGACTGGCTAACCCGCATCAGGCGAGACGGTGCCGCCGTTCACCTTGTGCAACCCGTGCCGAGCCGATGGGAGGATCAGTTGGAGAAGATTCTTCAAAGACATCAAGGTTTGTTTTGTGACGACCTTGGGAAACTCAAGGGTGTGGAGGCAAAGCTCTTCCTGAAGGAGGGGGTGGTTCCTCGTTTTTGTAAACCACGACCGGTGCCGTATGCTCTGTGGGACAAGGTCAAGGGTGAACTGGATCGGCTGGAGGCCTGTGGAGTGATCGAACGGGTGTCGTACTCAGATTGGGCCACCCCGGTCGTCACGGTGCTGAAACGGAATGGAGACGTCCAATTGTGCGGGGACTTCAAGTCCACGGTTAACCCGGGGCTCAGCGTGGAGAAATATCCACTGCCGTCAATCGATGAAATATATGCATGGCTGGCGGGGAGTCGATACTTCATGAAGCTTGATCTGCGTGATGCATATTTTCACCTGCCGATGGATCCCGGGAGTCGCGACCTTTTGACAATGAACACGTGTCAAGGACTCTATCGATATACCCGACTCTGTTTTGGAATTGCTTCGGCCCCCGCCTTGTGGCAGAAAGCCATGGATCAGGTTTGCATTGGCCTGCCCACTCAAACCTACCTGGACGATGTGCTCATTGCGGGGAAAACGGCGGACGAGCATCTTACGAACATTGCCCAAGTGCTGACGAAGCTAGAAGCGTGCGGCCTGCGCTTGAGCAGAGACAAGTGCGCGTTCTTCAAGCAGCGCTTGAATACCTCGGGCACATCATCACGCCGGAGGGGCTGTTGAAAGGCCCTCGGAAGGTGGAGGCGATTCAGCACATGCCACCGCCTCGCGACAAGACGCAGCTGTGCTCGTTCATTGGTATGGGCCAGTATTACCAAAGGTTCGTGCGTGGGTTCCGCTCACAGCTTGCGCCGTTAACGCGGTTGCTCAGGAAGGACGAGTGCTGGGCCTGGGGGCCTACACACCAGGCGGCGTTCGACCGCGTCAAGCGGCTGCTCACAGAGGATAAGGTCCTCGTGCACTACGAGCCTGCGCATCCGCTCTTATTGGCATGCGACAGCTCTGCATATGGCATCGGCGCAGTACTCTCCCACAGGATGGACGATGGTTCCGAACGGCCTGTTTGTTTTGCATCCCGGACCTTGTCCGCAGCAGAGTGGGAATATGCCCAGATCGAGCGCGAGGCTCTCAGCCTCGTCTGGGGTGTACGGAAGTTTCATCAATACCTGCTGGGGCGGCATTTCACTTTGCAGACGGATCACAAACCGCTTCAATCCATCCTGAGACCCGAACGCGGGGTACCGGTGGTAGCCGCTGCGCGGATACAGCGGTGGTGTCTGTTTCTTGCTGCTTACGATTAGAATATTCATTTCCGGAGCACCGAAAAGCATGCTAACTGCAACAGGCTCTCGCGCTTGCCTTGCGCGGAGGGTCCAGCTGCGTCTGAGTCTGCCGACCAGGTCGATGTGTTCGCGCTGGGCCAGGTCCAAAGCGGGCCGATCACGGCCAAACATTTTGCGGTGGAATCTGCTCATGATCCAGTGCTCGCCCGCGTCGTCCAGGCGATTTCTACGGGGAATTGGAGCGATCTACCTTCGACACCGGCATTTCAACCTTTCACGTCGCGCGCATCAGAGCTGTCTTTGGTCCAACGGTGCGTTATGTGGGGAATGAGGACGGCGATTCCACCGAAGTTCAGGCAGCGGTGTTTGGAAGAACTGCGTGTCAGTCACCTTGGCGTCGCGAAGACCGAGAGTCTTGCTCCTAGCCTGTTGTGGTGGCCGGGGTTGGACAAAGACATTGAACAGTTGGTTAAGTGTTGCACCACGTGCCAAACAGATGCTGATAACCCGCGTCGAGCTTTGGGACTATGGCCTACCCCAGACAGGGCCTGGCAGAGGGTCCATGTGGATTTTGCGGGGCCGGTTAATGGCAAAATGTTTTTGATTGTGATCGATGCATTCTCTAAATGGCCAGAGGTTGTAGTAATGCAGCATACATCAGCAAACATTACAGTAGAAAAACTGCGGACGATCTTTGCCAATAAAGGATTACCCGAGGTTCTGGTCTCTGATTAACGGTCCGCAGTTCATCGCAGGTGTATTTGATGAATTTATGCGTCAAAATGGTATTCGACATATAAGGTCCGCACCGTATCATCCTGCGACGAATGGGCAGGCGGAGGCGTTTGTTAAGATGTTGAAACGGGCTTTGCGCAGGGGGGAGGGGGGTGTTGCACCTGTGCAGACGGTGGTCGATGTCTTTTTGCTCCAATACAGGAAGGCGATTCATCCTGTCACGGGCGATTTTTTTTTTTTTTTCCTGCCATTCGTCTCTATGGACGGGCATTGCGGTCCAGACTGGATTTGCTGCGACCTGGAGGGTCGATGAGTGGGGCGGTGTCGCGCCTGACGCTGCTGCGCGGTTTTGATGTGGGACAGCGGGTAATGGTGCGCGATTATTTCCACGGTTCCAAATGGGTGCCGGCTGTGGTCTCTGTGGTACTGGCGCCGGCGAATTGCATGGTGCGGACTGATGGTGGGGAGGTGTGGAAGCGGCACGTGGACCAAATGCATGATCGCTGTTCAGCGTCACCCCCCCCCGCCCCCCGTGCCGAGCGATGTGGGACCCCCACCTGTGATGTCGCCGTGGCCAGACGTTGTATCGCCAGGACCGGACGTGTCGATGCCCGCGGGGTGTTCACCTGATTCAGTCCTGCTCGAGGACGACGAGCAAGCTTGTCGGCCGGGGGCGGTTGTTGTTGCGGATGGGGCAAGTCCGGCGAGGGTGTCACCTCGACCTAGCCGTGAGGCGTCTGAGCCTGGGCCGTCTGGCGTCGCTGCCCGTCCGAGGCGGGTCAGGAGACGGCCGCGGTACTTGGAGGATTTTGAATGTTGATTGGTTTCGTTTGATCATGTTATAATTGTCATTTCATCATTTGAATTGTCATTTTACGAGGGGACGAGTGTGCTGTATCACGTGATTGGGTTTTCATGTATCATGACTCGCCCGCTCGGGGTAGCAGTGATGTACATTCGGATGCGCAATAAAGCGGAGTTACTGCTGCGCTCTCGCTCTCCATGTTCCGCTGCGCCTCGGACACCACAAAGGGCACTCGCCAGAGCGCATATCTCCAGCATTGAACGCCTGATCCACGAGAACGTATCGGGCCCAATACATTTTTGAAGTATCATGCTATATAATACTCTATCGTTTTTGGGCTTTTCTCTCAATGGTGAAGAATCACTTTAAAAATGAAATAATCCTCGTATCCAGATCCGGATCCAGATCTTCACTGAAATCGAATCAATTCTTCCTTGCCACACACACACAACGTGTCCACCAAGTTCCGTCCGAATCCGTGCACAACTTTTTGAGATATCCTGCGTACAGATAAACAGACAAACAGAAAGGGGCGAAAACAACCTCCTTCACCTTCGGTGGTGAAGGTGTAACAAGTTTATTGACGGACAGATGAGATGTTTGTGTGAACACTCCCCTCCCCCCTCTCTTTCTACTGTTCCTTTTGTTTTGTTGCATCTTGACCTGTTCCATGTTCAAGCTCCTCGAGGAGGTTCAACGTTGTGTCGAAAAAACACAATTGTTCAGGAGTCGGCTCTTCAGACATATCGGCAGACAGTTTCCCGCCACTCATTTTCAGGTTGTGGATCCCTTGACTCGATTTCAATTTGTGTTACCATGCAGTGTAAAATTCACAAAGCTCACAAATGAAGTCCTTCATGAAATTATTTTGCCTTTTCAATGATTATTGGGCCAGAAATATATTCACCCTCACTGCACCGTTGCTGAAACCACTCCTACAGTATCTTGTCTATGTTGGTCCATCTTTCCCTGTGCATCGTTCTTCACTCGGCGATGGCCTTATTCAAGTCGCTCAGCGTAGAACTTCAACAGCTTTCACATTGCTCCTTCGTGTCATATATTGTTTGAATACCCAACACCAAAATGGTCACCACAGGCTTCGCACTGACTGGCCCTTATCTGTCGTCTGTATAATTTCCACTTCCTGCTCAATCATTAGCGTAATGTGCTTTCTCTTCACACCACCAGCACCAACACACTTGTCACTCACTGTACCTTAAATGTTTGTTGGATGCCACGGTCAGGGCATAAAATACAATTCAGAGAAAGCAATGGAAAAGCTTTGGGAAGTGATCACCGCAAGTTCCAACTGAGTACTGTACATTACAGCAAACTATGGTGAAGTGGTGGCGTGGGCTACGTAAGCTCCATACAGGATGTACAACAGAGCACCGAGCCAGAGAAATGTGTGCGGTCTCCGGATTCAGAAAGAGCAATTGCCTAATTGTTGAAAATGGGGAACATATGAATATATTTTACTATTATAAAGTCGATTTTTTTTATTTTTTTTTTAATTTTTTGAAATCGTGCTGGGTTTTAAGAGTTGCCATATTGTAGAATGCTGGTTTATCTATGTTTCACTCTAGTTGCTTCAGTCATTTTGATGTTTTCAAAAAATTATCATAACTCCCTTTCAGCAAGCGGGGTATTCTTGTAAGCTTCAGGGAAATTGAATATTTGTGATATTGATGGTATTTTTTATACAGACTAAGATTCGCAAGCCTGAGTGGGTCCTCCATGAGTGTCTGGAGCGAGTACCAGAGAACGTTGATGCTGCAAAAGAGCTGCTGCTTTACGGTCTCGAGGGAACGGGACTTGACGCCCTGATGGCCTTGGCAGACGGAGAGCGACATGACCGGTTGGTACCTTGTTTATATGACGTTCTCACACACATGAAATTGCAGAGCACACTACCCTGCCTTTTCCTTGGTATTGTAGAAATATTTGTGCAAGACATTTAAAAGTCAATGCTGTAGAGTAATTGTCCCCCGCCCCTCTGACAAGGTCACAGACGGGGGACATTAAAATGAGCTCTGTCCGACTGACCGACCGATCGACCGATCGTCTGTCCATGTGCTTTTGTGTACACGATATTTCAAAAACCATTCAACATTTAGCTTTCATATTGCAGGCATCTATTCCTCATGACTTTATCTCAACCTGATTAAATCACGGCTGTGATGCGTTGAATTATGTTGCCTTGGCGACCATCTCGGTAACTTGGCTTGTGCACGTGATATTTCAAAAACGGTTCAAGATTTGCTTTCATATTACACAGATCTATTCCTCATACCACTCAAAAGGTGTGGGACCTAGACTATTAGCTCCTTGTCTTTATTTGCTTCATTCGTGCTTGAATACAGACTTGTGTGAAGTTCAAAAGATATGTTCCACGAACCATTCTCCATCACAAATCCATCCATCTATCCATTGGGACCATACTCTGTGCAGAGCGTTGGTGCTGCCTAAGCAGTTTCCTTGGCTATTGAGTACAATCCTGGACGGGTCGCCACTCCGAGACAGGATACCAGCATGCTCGCACTCATTTTGCCGACCTCGGAAGGATGACAGGCAAAGTCAACCCCACCCGGTATTAATTCAACAGCCGAGGGGGATTTTAATTCAGGATCTTAGGATCCCAAGCCCACCACCCTAACCATTAAGCCAACACCAGGCACATCACAAATCCATGGTGTTTCAAATGTCCCAAGTAAACTTGTGAAACATTTATTTAGTGAGTCAACAATAAATTGCATTTTCCACCCCATACTTGACCCCCACCACTGAACTTACTGTGGTGTTTGTGTATCCTTGAGCACCTCTTTCTCTCTGTCCCTCTGGCAGTTTAATGTTCTTTTCTCTTTTTTTAAGCTGAGATTTATTTACATCTTGATGACCAACCATTTTTACCCTCATATTATGGGCACAAAAGGCAGTGTTTTATAAATGTAAACAATTATTATTTTAATAATTTTCAATCATTCTCTCACGAGACTCTCTCAAAGTCAACATGTCTCTGGAAATGGATAACGACCACCAAATCACCAACCTTGCCTGTCCTTCCAAACCCTCAACTCTGTGATTCATTAGACAAAGCAGAGACCATTCAAACTGCAACTGAAGCTGCCGAAATGCAAATGAAGCTGTTTTGAGCCCGGAGTGTGCGGGTTGGGTGGATGGGCACTTTTTTGGTGGTCAGGGCTACTGCTGGGTTTGATTCCTCAGTTTGAATTTTGGGATTTGGCTCGGGTTGAGAGATTCTGGGGCTTATCACATTTTGATTGTAAAACTTGTTAAATTAAAGACACAAAACACTGGTATCTCTGGGCATTTATAAGCATTGTGGCTCGGCTGTGATGGGCTCTCGGGTCTCCTGGCCTGAGCCAGGCTTTGGGGTTTGGACTGCGGGGTCCGGCTGCTGTAGGCATGTTCGTTTATCCAGTTCACACATTATTTGACACTCCGGGCTGTGTGTGACCCCCCCTTCGGAGAGATCCAGTTCCAGGGTGGGTAAACAGGGTGGCAACCGCAGTTTGAGTCGCATACCTCAAGGGAAGCCCATGTTATAATCTCTTTAAAAATGGTATGTGCTGTTTGAAAGAGATGGGTGGTTTTTGCTGTGCTGTTTGAATGTGATGTTTTAACGTACCCCATTTCATTCAACCCCGTACTAATGCTGACAGACATGACCATCCCCTCAAGTTCCCCTCCCAACTACTGCAAGTCAACCCCCCACCCCCCTCCTACTTCCCTTCAAGTCCCACAAGCAAACAATTCCAGAACACCCCCTCCCCACTTCCTCTTCCCTACTCCCCCGTCCTCTTCGCTCCCCCCCCTTCTTGAACCCCCTTCCTCCCTAACTGTATAACGATGTGTGGTGAAGTGTCACTTCCCTGCCCCCCTCCTTGCTCTCCCTCCAAACACCCATTCTCTCTCTCCCTCTCCCCCCCCCCCCGTCTCTGTCCCCCTCCACACTCTTCGTGTTCCCATCAGCAAAGCGACACGTGATATTTTCTAGTTTTAAATGAAAGACCATTAGAAGTAGTCAGTCTGTAGGTTTTGTTATCATATTTTGTGATTATTGTTTTCATTTTCACAGGTTCAACCAGGAATATTTATTCACTGGACTTAGCTTTCGCCAAAATGACTTGACGTGAAAAGTGCACAAGTTAGATCAACGTGAAAGACAAGTATTTACAGGATTCATCATTGTGTGGTTCGCCAATCAGTATAAAGGAAGGACATCAGAAAGATAAATTATTTGCATTAATAGCAACATATTTCAGATGCAAATAAAAATGGACATGTCAGGTCAGGTGTGGGAGCATGTGCCGGAGTAGTGCGTCGCCGTGTCCACTTTCCATTCGTACTCCAGGAGCCTGCGTCTGGCCACCCCCCAGGTAGATGCCTGGCCCATCCCCATCTTCTTGAGATGCCAATCAACCTGCTGCAACCACGAGTGATGTGGTTGGCCCATTGGCCTCCTCCACTCATGAAGCATCCTCGCTGGGGAAGCAGGATCAGCATCAGGAAAATGAGCCACATGTCCATACAGCCTCAACTGATGCTCACGGACTATGCAGGTAACAAATCTCGTCAGAGTTTTTCTCAGCAACCGCACATTGGACACAATCTGACCAGCGATATCCAAGGATTCTCCAAAGAGACCTCGTCCCGAAGGAGTTAAGTCTCCGTCTCAGATCTCTGTTCAGAGTCCAAGTCTCACGTTCACAGAGCAAGACTGAAAGCACCAAGGACTTAAAGACTCGGACTTTCGTCATCCTGCATAGGTACCGACAGTGCCACACCCCATGTTCCAGTGAATCTATGACTCCCCAGGCCAAACCCAGATGTCTATTGACCTCTGTCTCACAACATGCAGCGACATGAATATCACTGCCAAGGGAAGTAAATCTTTCCATAACCTCAGCATCCTCACCACAAATGGGTGCAGGCAAGATAGCAGCATCCAAGATTCCATTGAAAGCCTGGATCTTCGTTTTGACGAAGGAAACCCGTAATCCCAGCAGCTCCAACCCCTCATTCAGCACCTTGAGGGCCCCAAAAGGATATCTAGAGTCTCCACAAAGATGACTGCGTTATCTGCTAAATCAAGGTCAGAGAACTTGACATTCTCAAATGATGCACCGCAGCTTGATCTCTCCGACATCCTCCCCAGAATCCAGTCCATACAAGTGCTTAAAAGCGTGGGGGACCAGAACACACCTCTGACAAACTCCTGTAGCAACTGGAAATAATTTTGGAGATGGTACCACCACATCTCACAGCACTCTCAGTACCAGAGTAGAGTTCAGACACCAGATTGATCAGTTTTGGTGGCACCCCACAAAGACCGAGAATCCTCCAGAGGGCATTGCGATTCATTAAATCAAACGCTTTGCGGAGATTAACATAGGCGGTGAGCAGTCCCTTCCAAAATTCTCGTCTGCGTTCGGTGAGGACCCGAAGACCAAGGATACGGTCAATCATTGGACCTCTTTGGTGGAAAGCCCAACTGCTTTTGGCACTCGTGCTCAAGCAGATGGTGGCAAACTCTGTCAAGAATTATCCAAGCAAAGACCTTGCCCAGCACTGAAAGCAACGTCTCCCCTTGGTAGCTGTTGCAGTCCTGGCGATCACCCTTCCCTTTCCAGAGAGGGACGAGAAGGTCCTTCTTTCAGTCAGTTGGGATGATGCCTGTGTTCCAAAGAGAACACAGAGCTACATGCGATGACATTAGTACAGCATTTCCACCAGCCTTGAGAAGTTGAGCATGGATGCCACAGATCTCAGGAGCTTTACCCCCCTTTCAAGTGGTTCACCGCAGCCTGTGTTTGCACAAATGAAGGTGGTTCTCAGTTGATTAGAGGGTCAGCAATAGGGATAGTGACACCCCTGACATCCAACTCAACTGCTGGTGGATCAGCCTGGTACAGCCACTCAAAGTAACCGGTCCACCGGGCCTTCACTTCAGGCTCCTTTGTCAAGAGCCTACCACCCTCCGCTCTAACTGCAGTACATCGAGGGATGGGCTTGGAGGAATGTTATGCACAAATTCCCCTTAAAGCAGGACGACAATCACTTGACCACAGGTGATGGCCTTCCCCTTCACAGATTCCTTGCATGTGGGCCTCCTTGTCCACTCTCGGCACACATACAGTTTTATGCCTCGCTGAACAGCTCAGCTCTGTCATTAATCCTGACCCTGCAACTCTGGTCAGTGGTATCCAGTATCCCTTGGAAGAAGAAGTTCTTCGCCTGATGGTGGTTTCCATGACATCCTCCAGCAACATCAAGGATGGTAGTCTTGAAGGCACTCCACAACTCTTCAGGATTTCCCAAAACACCCAGAAGACCCCCTCCCCCAAAATCCCCACTCAGCCTGTTTGCAAACTCCTCAGCTGCCCTCTCATCCATGAGTTTGCCAACATCCAGCCTAGGCTGGGATGTTACCAAAAATGAACAAAGTTCCTTTAAGTATTTGATTTCAGTGGCCAAAAGCATGAAGAAGAAGAAGAAGAAGAAGAAGAAGAAACCCATATTTATGGAGAGAGATTTAGTTTTCAAGATGCATCTTTAAAAAGTGTCAAGTTGCAATTTACATTTAATATATAACAGGTTGCAAATCAGGAGGTGCTTGCTCCCCATTATGTGAACCATTATGTGTAGGGTCATTTTATCTGTTCATATGAAAACCAAATTTATTTATGATTACTTTGTCTGTTTTACCCTGAATGGGTGACCAAGGAGGTACAAGTATATTCGAAATCACATTTAAACATCATTACCTTTTTTTTTTCTCAACGACAGTCCGACAGTTAAACATTTGTTGACAAAGAAAAAGGAAGAACATAAGAAGACATTTTTGGAAAAGTGTTGTGTGTAAAGCAAATAAAATATTGTGTCATGTTTCAAATTGTAGATTTGTAACACCTGGAGACTTGGACCTGCCTGAGATTTCATATGAGGATCTAGAGGGAGAGCCTGAGATTGAGGAAGAGCTGTTGTGCAGGCGTCAACAGGAACGAGAAAAATGGCTTCTCGCACGTGTTAACTTCTCCAAGTAAGTATCTGCATTTTATGCAATTGATTTTCATTGCAAAAACCTGTTAAGAGTATCGTGGGAAATGAGGTGCGGCTGCTGTTTTGAGTGTTAGCCCTTCCTCGGAGAAAAGGAGGGAAATTTAAGTGGAGGGAGGGTTTACGTTGTGTTCAGCAAAGGTTAAAGATTTAAGAGACCGGATCAAATATGGGGTGTCAAGGAACAAGGGTCAAAGATCAAATGGTGTTTTGCCATGAATTGTGATATTATAACAATAGGAGTGAAAAGGTGGTTTGGTGAAGGAGAGGATAACAAAGAATGTAAGGAACTATAGTTCATAGAACATGATACCCCACACAGTGTTCAAGACACTATATACTTCAATAAAAAAAAAAAACAAGCTCAGATGAGCTAAGATCCTCGTCCTCTTAATGATGACGTCATAACAACGAATATGGCGTCATTGTGATTTATCAGGTTTGCGATAAATTATCTGTGCTAATGCCCGGCTTGATTCCCGCAAACAAAATTCAAACAGCTTGCTCCGTTTCGGACATAATGGTATAGGCGATTTCCATTAGTGGCGATATTATGACGTCAACTTTTTTTCTCGGAAGAATTTCCAAAATTGGAGTTGGTTACTGCCTGCGCGTGGGCTTTCTGCATATACATGGCAAGTTTCACGAAGATCCGATGAAAACTCTGGGTTGTGAAACAAAAAATTTCAAAAAATAGGAATGACGTCATAATGATGTATCATATGTGCGGTAATTCATCTCTGCTAATGCCCTGTTCGATTCCCGCAAACAGAATTCAAAAAGCTTGCCTAGTTTTGGAGATAATTTTTTAGGCGATTTCCATTAGCGGAGATATTTTGACGTCATAACTTTTTTTGAGGAGGAGGAATTTTCAAAATCGGAGGTGGTTACTGTCTGCGCAGGGTATTTTTACATATACAGTATACGAGCATAACCCGAGTTCTTGGAAGTATTAAGAAGGTGATTTATATTCTTCAGTGTTCAAGTAGAGAATTAAATTTAAATAAAATAAAGTTGTAAAAGTCTTATAAATATATTAATTCTGGAATTTTGCTGCCGTTTTACCACCGTTGACGCAGTGTCTAACACACCTCCCTATCTAACACATTACATTAGTTATCCATGCCTGGTGTATGTGTCCTTTATGACATCCTTAAAAACAGTACATTTCCTCTATGGCGATTTTCATTTTCAATAAATTAACTTCTATTTTAAATGAGTGAACGTTTTATTTTTTTTTCCTTTAATTTTTAATCCTAATAAAAAGAAAACATTTCCTTTTTTCTTTTTTTTGATTTTTTTTTCGCCACTTTTTCTCATTCATGCTCCTTCATGTGCATTCTGATTTACTGTATTTATGTTGTAATTGCCTTTTCCTCCTTTGTTATCTTGTCATCTAACACTACATTGACCTCACTCCACCGAAATTTGACTCTTGACACTTGATCCAGTCATTTTGATGTTTGGTACATGGCTTAAGGGGGGGGGGGGGGAGGGGAATGATGCACTTTTTGTACACAACGTCGAGGCTCATGGAGGAGCTAAATTATATAATGGATTTCAATGTAACAGAATAAAAGGAACTGCAGAAAGAGAGGAGGGAAACACACCAACAGCAGGGTTGAGGGACAAAATATAGGAGTTGAGGGACTTAGATAAATATGGGATGTGCGGAAGAATGACGGCAAAGGGAGTACACACACGGGGTGGGCAAGATGGATACAGCCACAAACTCTCAATAAGGAAATAGGTGGGCTCGGAGGAGGGTAAATGGTGGCTTACCAGGTAGAAAATATGGTTTAGGATGGGGGATGATCTGAGATGGTGGTGAACAGCTGTCTTGAAGACCTGAAGGGAACAATGAGATTTATGAGAATGGGTAAGTTGGTTCCACACATGAGAAAAAGAGGGACAAATTATTAAAGTAACCCTTTATCTGGTTTGCAGTTATGAATAATCTAAACCCTTTATCTGGTTTGTAGTTATCATAAATCCCATGTTATCATTTACAAAATTTGGCCTTCAGGATGGTACTCTGACTTTATTACAATTTTCTTCTACTGGTTCAGCATCTAAATGGGTTGACTACCTCTATAATCATTTGGGTCATTGCTGCTCTATAAGGGTCAAAGTGGTTCCATTAGACAACATCAATGGTGATACTCCATGGGACATCATACGGGATCAGATTCTCCAAAGGGACATCATACGGGATCAGATTCTCCAAAGGTACACCATGCGGGATCAGATCCTCCAACGGGACACCATGCGGGATCAGATCCTCCAACGGGACACCATGCGGGATCAGATCCTCCAACGGGACACCATGCGGGATCAGATCCTCCAACGGGACACCGTGCGGGATCAGATCCTCCAACGGGACACCGTGCGGGATCAGATCCTCCAACGGGACACCGTGCGGGATCAGATCCTCCAACGGGACACCGTGCGGGATCAGATCCTCCAACGGGACACCGTGCGGGATCAGATCCTCCAACGGGACACCGTGCGGGATCAGATCCTCCAACGGGACACCGTGCGGGATCAGATCCTCCAACGGGACACCGTGCGGGATCAGATCCTCCAACGGGACACCGTGCGGGATCAGATCCTCCAACGGGACACCGTGCGGGATCAGATCCTCCAACGGGACACCGTGCGGGATCAGATCCTCCAACGGGACACCGTGCGGGATCAGATCCTCCAACGGGACACCGTGCGGGATCAGATCCTCCAACGGGACACCGTGCGGGATCAGATCCTCCAACGGGACACCGTGCGGGATCAGATCCTCCAACGGGACACCGTGCGGGATCAGATCCTCCAACGGGACACCGTGCGGGATCAGATCCTCCAACGGGACACCGTGCGGGATCAGATCCTCCAACGGGACACCGTGCGGGATCAGATCCTCCAACGGGACACCGTGCGGGATCAGATCCTCCAACGGGACACCGTGCGGGATCAGATCCTCCAACGGGACACCGTGCGGGATCAGATCCTCCAACGGGACACCGTGCGGGATCAGATCCTCCAACGGGACACCGTGCGGGATCAGATCCTCCAACGGGACACCGTGCGGGATCAGATCCTCCAACGGGACACCGTGCGGGATCAGATCCTCCAACGGGACACCGTGCGGGATCAGATCCTCCAACGGGACACCGTGCGGGATCAGATCCTCCAACGGGACACCGTGCGGGATCAGATCCTCCAACGGGACACCGTGCGGGATCAGATCCTCCAACGGGACACCGTGCGGGATCAGATCCTCCAACGGGACACCGTGCGGGATCAGATCCTCCAACGGGACACCGTGCGGGATCAGATCCTCCAACGGGACACCGTGCGGGATCAGATCCTCCAACGGGACACCGTGCGGGATCAGATCCTCCAACGGGACACCGTGCGGGATCAGATCCTCCAACGGGACACCGTGCGGGATCAGATCCTCCAACGGGACACCGTGCGGGATCAGATCCTCCAACGGGACACCGTGCGGGATCAGATCCTCCGACGGGACACCGTGCGGGATCAGATCCTCCGACGGGACACCGTGCGGGATCAGATCCTCCGACGGGACACCGTGCGGGATCAGATCCTCCGACGGGACACCGTGCGGGATCAGATCCTCCGACGGGACACCGTGCGGGATCAGATCCTCCGACGGGACACCGTGCGGGATCAGATCCTCCGACGGGACACCGTGCGGGATCAGATCCTCCGACGGGACACCGTGCGGGATCAGGTCCTCCGACGGGACACCGTGCGGGATCAGGTCCTCCGACGGGACACCGTGCGGGATCAGGTCCTCCGACGGGACACCGTGCGGGATCAGGTCCTCCGACGGGACACCGTGCGGGATCAGGTCCTCCGACGGGACACCGTGCGGGATCAGGTCCTCCGACGGGACACCGTGCGGGATCAGGTCCTCCGACGGGACACCGTGCGGGATCAGGTCCTCCGACGGGACACCGCGCCGGATCAGGTCCTCCGACGGGACACCGCGCCGGATCAAGTCCTCCGACGGGACACCGCGCGGGGTCAAGTCCTCCGACGGGACACCGCGCGGGGTCAAGTCCTCCGACGGGACACCACGCGGGGTCAAGTCCTCCGACGGGACACCACGCGGGGTCAAGTCCTCCGACGGGACACCACGCGGGGTCAAGTCCTCCGACGGGACACCACGCGGGGTCAAGTCCTCCGACGGGACACCACGCGGGTCAAGTCCTCCGACGGGACACCACGCGGGGTCAAGTCCTCCGACGGGACACCACGCGGGGTCAAGTCCTCCGACGGGACACCACGCGGGTCAAGTCCTCCGACGGGACACCACGCGGGGTCAAGTCCTCCGACGGGACACCACGCGGGGTCAAGTCCTCCGACGGGACACCACGCGGGGTCAAGTCCTCCGACGGGACACCACGCGGGGTCAAGTCCTCCGACGGGACACCACGCGGGGTCAAGTCCTCCGACGGGACACCACGCGGGGTCAAGTCCTCCGACGGGACACCACGCGGGGTCAAGTCCTCCGACGGGACACCACGCGGGGTCAAGTCCTCCGACGGGACACCACGCGGGGTCAAGTCCTCCGACAGGACACCACATGTGATAAGCGGTTACGTATAAACTTCAGTATCTCTGCTCCTGTCTGGAAGATATGGTTCTGAAAATTTTACTATTTACTCTCCTGAGGCTATTTTTTGCAAATCGCTGTTTTTTTTTGTTGTTGTTTTTTTTGTTAATTAGTTGAACCAAAAAAGGATGAAAAATGTAAAACTGCAAAATGAGTTATGTGCGATATTCCCCACCCTATGGAGTAGCACTGTTTTATGTGCAGGGCAATACCATGCACACTGGATCATCTGAATAACTTTGCAAAACATTTTATTTGCTTGTGATGAAATCAAAGTATTTCAAATCAAAACATAGCAAGAAAAAAAGGCCCATCAAACCAAAAATATATGACAAAGTCACGACCTAGAACAGCACTCAGTAGAGCGCATACCTCCGCCAGGCTGAACAGTTTACGTTTTGTATCTTCCATTTCCTTTCCTGTAGTAATTCTCTGCACACTACTGTGGTAGGACCTGTCACCAACTGTAGTATATGAGAGTAGTACTCTCATATACTATATCGTTCTAACTGCAGCATTTTTACCTGGGCCCCTAAAGGCCGGATCTGCATCCGGACCATTTGTCCTCGTCACACACCAAACTCTAATCTGCTTGTTCTTGTCACATACCCAACTCATTCACCACATTTTGTCGTCCGTCCACGATGTTTTGAAATATCGTGTTGTGCATCGTTTTTGGCCGCATCTCTCCATGGTGAAGAATCACTTAAAAAAAAAAAAAAAATTAAATAAACCACAAACTTCTTGTATCTGCTTCCAGATTCAGATCTTCAACAAAATCAAATTGATTGGTCCTTGTCACACACCCAACCTGTCCAACCAAGTTTCGTCCGAATCCGTCCATAACTTTTTGAGATCCTGCTCACAGATAAACTGACAGGAGTGAAAACAACCTCCATCCACCTTAGGTGGTGGAGGTAAAAATAGGAAAATTAGCCAATTCGACTTGTACTTTGATACATACATACATACATACATACATACATACATACATACATACATATATACATATATACATACGTTCGCCAAATTTTAGTATGATCTCTGGAACATATCTGGTCAAATAGGTGAAAGTTAAATGCACTTAACTTTACTTTTGAAGCCGATGTCACCTAAGAACTGTTTGTGAGTACGCTCATATGGATTGGGCTGGGATTGTGTTGAATATAAATTTGTAAAAGGAGCTAAGTCTCATTGATGATGGCCAAACCTTAAAAAACAGTTACTGCAGATAACAGGTCGACTGAAAGATAGATAGCAGAGAATGATAATTTCCAGATTGGATATTATGTAAGACGTCGGAGTTTGGATATTGTGCAAAACCTCTGGTTCTGGAATAAATAGTTTCTGGCCGTGAAAAGGTCCCAGGGCTCCTGGCATGGACATTAACCCATCAACTTCCTGGGGATGTTGAAGAAGTTCTGGGGCCCCGAGAGGGTTTTGTGGATGTGATTCCCCCTGCTCTGGGCTAGTGAAGTTTATTTATTTATTTATTTATTTTTTTGTTAAATAAATTTTTTTCATGAGATTTCACCCACCACAAAGCCAAAGGCCACTCAAGCTGGGGACTATACAAAGGAAAGTATAGCCATTTAACACAGAAAGGAGGAATATATTGACATTCATCTTGACTTCAGGTAGGTTGAGATTGGTCCTGGGTCCTGGATCCCTGGGCACCTTCTTCCCACTTTTGGGTGGGGTCCACGGACGGCGTCCTATCGATTTGCCGAGTGGCTTTTCATGTCGTCTTTTCATGCTCGACAAAAACTTTGCACTACTTAGGCCTTAGTTATTTTATAACTTTGTTTACACAGTTCTTCAGCTAAAATGTAGGGTCGGAAGGTCGAAATATAAATATGAATATAATTTCAATTTTTAGAAATTATATGTTTTTATGATTTTTTTCGGATGTTCTATGGAAAAGACAAGGGTAGGTGGGGGGGGGGGAATAAATATAAATCCCAGACCAGGAGGATCTAAGAAATCATTGAAGATGGAAGACCATTCAAATGCAGGATGCCCATGTTCACTGTATCATCTGATGTGAAAAACAATAAAGGATTAAAACTTGTTTTTACAATACAGTCTGGCATGTTTTTCTTATAGAAACCTGTTGGATCATCAAACAAATGGAAACAATACTGAGAAAATTACTGTCCAAGTCGTAGATGTGTGCGTGCACACCAGTGCATAGTGCTGGATATGATTAAAAAAAGGTGTCTACTTGGAGTCAACACGCTCAAAACGGTCAATCAGAGCCATAACCAGCTCTTACTTTTCAGCGGCCATCTGATCGTACCATCTCCCCATCCCCATGAGCACATCAAAGGCTGATTTCTGGTCCGTTAAAGGCTCATTATCAGCATCTCGCAGGGAAACTTTGACGTACTTCGCACCAAAATCTTTCAATACGAACAGCGGTGTACAACTTTCGACGGAAACAAAATCGGCACGATCGAGAGCAGCTTGCGAATCATCCCTGCTGCTGCACTGAATTGATGCAATCGTTCGGCCAGGATATTCGTCGTCAAGATGTTGCATGATTAAATCACCAATACAGTCACTCGAATTTATACCGCTGACATACTTCTTAACAATCACTTTTGCCCCAGAAACCACAGTCAATCTGAACCACGCTGGCCACTGCTCAGACGCCATGACCGAAGACTACTGCGCAGCTCGGTTAAAGGGGACTCGGCATTTTGGTGCACGCACGTGAAATTATATTTTGAAAAGAAATGCCGACGTTTACATTTCGGGTTTTGAAACTTTTGCACCTTCGTCGGAAAATTTATAAATATAAAAAGCTAAAAATGTGTTTTATATTTAAATTTCATTTTGGCAAATATACTGTCTGCGGATCTGTAAACCAAGTTATAAAACAACTCAGGCCTTAGTTTGATTTTCTACAAATCACATTATTTCTCTCTCAGGCTGCTGGGTAAAAAAACAACATTTAACGCTAGGGGAATGATGCACAGTCCTACTCTGCACTGCAAGGCGGCCTCCGCAGACTGGATCCCACCTGCTCCTGAGTTCCGCGAATTGGTGCTCAGTCCCCCTGGGGAATAGCGGAACAAAATTTTTGTGGGGCTCAGGTGACGCTAAAAGCTGCCTGTCAAACCTATTGGATGCCGTCCTTGGATCTCTTCAATATATGGCTGTAAATGAAAAGTACAAAAACACAAATGCTTCTTTTGCCACCTTTGTGGGTGTACATGTTTCATATCCAAATGTTCCTCATCTCCCTCTTCATCTCTGGTTTGCAGTACCTCTGAACATTATGGTTTGTGTGACGCTACACTTTCTTTCTAGCAGTGAGTCTTTGTGAATAAGTGATTCAGAAATCTACAGCACATGTATTTATTTTCAGAATATCATGTGTTAAGCCCTCTTAGACCAAACGAGACTGTATTCACCACTTCACGTGGTCTTTGTCCTTGTTACAGCCTTACATTGGGCCAAAGAGACTTGTGTCGATGCCGCCTACGTCTACTTAATTTTCTCGACCGCCTGGCAACATACGAGGTGAGTGTTGTTGCACCAAAATTCGTCTTTCACTGGAATATTAATTGTCAATGAAACTCTCTGTAGCTATGGGCCTGAATTTTGTGCTGATTAAGATGCATTGATTAGGCTAGATACGTAGCTAAACATGCAAGTGCAATTAGTGCATGCACGCAGATACCCGTCTTCACATTTTATTTAATCTCAAGGTAAACGATGCTTTTTTTTTCTATATTGAGGTAGAGGCTCATGGAGAAGCTGAATGACAATGGTCAGCAGTTTAACAAATTACGAAGGAGTATGAGGGTGGGGTGGGGGATGGACAAGTCCAAGGAGAAAAGGGGGAAGAACACAAAAGCAAACTAGAAGGGCATACCCCCGCCACACATTGCCTGATCCATGAGAACATATCTAGCCCAATACATTTTTGAAATATCATGCTATATGTCGTTTTTGGCCCTATCTCTCAACGGTGAAGAACCACTTTAAAATTAAATAATTCTCATATCCAGATCCGGATTCGGATCTTCACCAAAATCGAATCAATTCGTCCGAATCCCTCCACAACTTTTTGAGATACCATGCTATATATTAGTTTAGCCCAATCTCTCAATGTTGAGGAATCGCTTCAAAATCCGAGTCGCTGGATCCGGATCCGGGTCTTCACCAAAATCTAATCAGTTCGTCCTTGTCACACACCGAACCTGTCCACAAAATTTCTTCCGAATCCATCCACAACTTTTCTATCTTGCACACAGACAGACAAAGACAGACAGACAGATAGATAGATAGAGCGGTGAAAACATAACCTCCTTCATCTTCGGTAGCGGAGGTAATAACAATGGCTCAGTGAGGACCAGAATGGGAAAGGATCAGCATGTGTTGAAGAGATTGTGACTCGTGTGCATGGGTGAACACATGAGGCAATGACTCCAAGCGCATTCCAAACACTGATGTGAGGAGAATGAAGTAAGAGTGTGGTTCTGCAATTGGGAGAATATGGGTACGAATGACTGCAGTGTTTGGTAACGTTGAAGGAAAACGAGAACCAGGAAAACAAAGAAGAATGTGGATGGATGATATGAAGGAATGGTGTAACGACTAGTACGGGCAACTGAAAAAGAAAGCAGAAAACAGAGTGGAATGGAGATCCATGATTAGCAACCTTCAGATCAAAAACGTGACTTGAAAAGAAAAATGGAATGAATGCAGGTGGGCAGTGAGCCTGGACTTTAGGAATTTTTTTTTTTGTATACCTTGTTGAGGCTCGTATAAGAACTAACACATTACGCACAGCAAGGGGGGCATGAGACAGGAGGAGCGGGAGTGGGAAGGACAAAACAGTGGGGAACAGAGACATTAGGAGATCTGTGGAAGGGAGAGGGATGGGACGGGGAACATGGAGTATACAAGATGGACATTACAGGGACTTTCAGGAAGATGAGTGAGTAGATGAGGGTTTCTTGAATGTGTATAACCTAGGGTGGCTAGGCTCGGTCAGAGGTAGGAGATGGCAGAAGGAGCAAGGCCAGATGTAAGCTGAAACATAAAAGTGAGCCCACCAACTTGCTACCAGTGGGAGAGATGCAGCCCTTTGGAATCTGCCTCTCGTCTTAAGATTCCAATGTTGCTGAAAGCGTTGTTTGGAGCCGCGTCAAAAGAAGCAAGGTGGGAATTGGGAGTCCCAGCCCAAACCATACTTCTCGGAGCAACATATGAAAGCCTTGGACACCATTGGGCTCAGTAATGATTTACGGAGTATACGCAGGTGGCAACTGGTCTTGGTGATATGATCCACCTTTGAAAGGTTATGGCAGATGGTGAGGCCAAGGAGTTGCAGAGACTGTACATATTTCAGTGTCTGTTCAAAGAAGTGGATTGGATGGTTTGATTGCCAATCCTTGTGGAGAGATGGGTAGAGCGTGAGACTTGTGAGCATTGAACGTTGTGTTTCAAGTAGCTGGCCAGCTACCTAGGTTGTCCAGGTCTGATAAAAGGGATTCAGCATTGGAAAAATGGTAAAAAAAAAAATTGTTTTTTTTAATAGAATCAATTGGATTATTGATATCGGTCCTAAAACACTGCCCTGTGGAATCTAAATTTTTTTTGGTAAAGGAAACCATTAAAGGCCACTTGCTGTTTTCGCTCTTCGACTGAAGTAAAGAACCACTTGAGCATGGTGCAGAGAACCTCAAAGGAATACTATACATGCAGCAAAACTTCTCTGGCATTCTGGGCACAATTTGCTTTATCAGGAGTTTTGTTTTTTTATTTGCATACCATACCTAATGCCGCCACAATAGGCTATGTTTGTTATTTCATCAAACCCAAAACTTCAATGCGAACCCTCAAGTTGATTCAGTAGGAAGTGATCGAACTGTTAGCGCTTGCATTGGCAGGTTGCTCACCCTCGCCACATTATTTTGGCTTCACACTTGATACTACGAGTTCTTGAAGAGCAGCTCTACAATCAATTGGGTCCATTTGAAACGAATCTCAACCTCAACCTTTCAGGCTTTGATGTCCCCAAAAGTGACATTTAACAACGTTTCAATAAAGGGATTCATTTGGCAGTTCTTCATCTTGAAAAGTCGACATTTTATAATGAGTTATTGATTTTGATTCACTTTCTTTTTCCTGTTGAATATCTGCTACAGGAGATCTTGGGGGGTCCGCAGGCAGCAGAACGTCTTTATAATGCCGAGTTCTTCAAAACCTTCCGCAGCCAGAACCTGTTGGTGTCAGCACGAAACTATGCACGGGTGTGTAGTCTTATCTTTGTGCACATGACACTTTTTGTGCTCATCCATGTATTTTGTGTGTAACTGTGATGGGATTTTTGGTTCTCGTCTCCATACTTGATCCTATCTCATTCCAACCTTTTTTTTTTTTTACATTTTTAGCTCACCTGGAACATAGTTCCAGGGAGCTTATGTGATGGCGTGTCGTCCGTCCGTCTGTCCACAAATACTTTCAACTTCTTCTCTGAAACTACACATACGGTTTTGATTAAACTTTACTACAACATTCATCACAGTGTGTGCACCAAAGTTTGGACATGGCATTAAAAAAAATCAGACCCCAAGGTGGTTTATGGGGGGTTGCTCCCCCAAAGATATATTTGTTTTCTTTTCAAAAACTACACACACAATTTCGATTAAAACTTGGCCACAACCTTCATCACCCGTGATGTCCCATAGTTTGTTCATGGCATTAAAAATAATCCATACATATTTTGTGGGTTATCCGTGCCTACCAGTGGTTCCCTGGTTATCTTATCCAGCCACTACCAGGTGAGCACCCTGGGGTATTGCCCCTATGTATCTTTTTCTTCATTCCTCCAACACTCATTTCCCATCATCTCTTTTGTATCATGATTTTCTTCCTTTCCCCTATTTTTTTTGAACTTTCTAAAGAGCCCCCACCCCTACTCTTCATTCTCTTGCCATGCATACCTAATAAATAGATGACTTTTTATTTGGATTCTAAACATTCAACCTTTTAAAAACATTATTTAAATGTCGGAAATGTTAACCCAAGCTTGTTACACACCTCCATTATTTTGTCTCCCTCTTCTCTCACTTGTGGAACCATCTTTGAATCTGTTTTGCAACTTAGTCTTGGCCATTTCGACTTCAAAGCTCTTCTACACCTGTTGAACTCCTGCCCTACCTCCCCTCCCCCCTCCCACTTTAGTTGCCACTCCTCTTATGCTGTGATGCATCCTTGTCTTATCTGCCATTTCCTCCCCTCGGACCCCATACCCCCCACACCCGTCATGAGTATCAACATCTGTATTAAACAAAAAGTGGCTACTCCTAAAAGGAACTTCTTTTAACATTTTTTTTTTAACTTCCTTCATCTTTTAACTTTCATAAGTTTCTTTTTCACATTTACAAGTTTTCAGTCTTTCTCATTTCTCTCGGTTTACAAACATTTTGTCTTGTACTGATGAGTAAAATAACCATGACACCTTTTTTTCCTTTTGTCCATGGTACCTCTGCTGTGGCTGTAGAGTGGTGACTGGCAGGCACTTGAAACTTTATTTCTCTTTCATGGGGAAGAGCTGAGGAAGCAACGCCTTCCCCTGCTATCCTGCTTCCCAGAAACAACCTCTCCACATGAGTATAGAACTCTGCTTCCTGAAGTGGGATTCTGGTTCGTATTACTTTAAAGGCCAAAAAACATTAACGATTCAGATTTGTCTTTATGGTTTAAATATTTTCTTGATTCACAATTTTATTTCACATTCTTACTGTCAGATGAAAGTTGTCATTGCTGAGCTTACTTAAAGCTTTTCTTTAACCTTTATTTGAGTTTGACATGATTTGTCACGAAGTCATCAGACCCTTGAGCCTTCTTCTGCATGGGAATATATTAGTAAATTTATTGCTTTTGTCACATTTGCTACATGTAAACTGTTTCACCCAAATGTTAGAGGGATGTGTTTTATAAATCTAAAAGCAAATCAGATTGCCTTCGTATGATTGCCAGAATCGGATGACGTAAAGATAAACTGTTTGGATTATGGGGTCAAGAGGTCAAACATCAGAGGTCCTGTTCAGTAATAATTCTGTTATGTGCTAACCTGTGAACCAGTGATGAGATTTTGACCAAACTTGTATAAGTATGTATGATGATGCAAAGATGAACTGATTAGATTTTGGCATCCAGAGGTCAAAGATCAGAGGTCGTGTCGGGTAAAAATGTTATCAAGATCGGGAATTGAACTAAACTAAGTCCATGTACCATGATAGGTATCTACAGACTAAACATTGAGGTCAAATGGTCTTGAGGTTTGAGGTCAAAGTTAGAGTAAGCAAAGACTTGATGCTGGCGGAAGCATATCGGTTGATGTCGTGACGTCAAATTTTCTGCCAATGCAAGCATCTAGTGTTTCCTCTTGTTTGTCATTTTAACTCTTTGTTGTATATTTGACGACTGGTAGGATTGCCTCGAGGTACACACACTCTCACCTCAAAGCTGTTTTGCCTGGGTTTGAATCTTGACCCAGCTATAAACTGTCATCGCGCTATTTCACAGGCAGGGTGATTCATCGTTGTGTGTGTGTGCCGTCCCTCGGATGGACGTTAAACTGGGTGTCCCATCTTTTGCCATGAGTTGGTGGATGTTAAAGATCCCATGATGTGCTTTGCGAAAAGTAGGCGACCTATCGCCGGCACTATGGGGAAATTCCAGCCCTAACCTTCGTCGAACATCAGTCCTGGCCAGCTGGTGCATGAAAGACTTAGGCCATGTTTCCCCTGCACAACCCCTCTACCACATGGGAATAAATGTTGCCATTGAAGAAGAAGATTGTCATTGTATATTTCTTGTCGGCCATTTGTCTTTCTCAATCATTCATAGAATCGTATGACATTATATATCACTGACACCTGAAATGCATTTAACATAACACTATAATTTTGATCAAAAGGTAAAATGACAGAAATGACACATCTTTGAGGTGGACATTAAATTCTAGATGCTAAAAGTTGAGTAAGTAATGTAGGCATGATATGCTAAGAGGTGAGTGACGGATATGTGGACAAAGTTGACATATACGTATTTACAACAAATTGCTTTCCGTTTTGCGAATACGACTACCTGCAATGTTTTCACATTGCTGTCTAAAGAGCTGGAAGATCGAATGCTCGAAGGAAAGCTGAACAACGTATGATGGGTTGCTCTGAACAAGTTTTTATTGTTCTCATGAAGAGAGAAAGATAGTGTGGACAATGCATGGGAACAGAACAGAAAGGCTGAAGAGGCAGCAAGGGACTGGTCATGCCTTGTGGTGTGAATCACTGTGGAGGTAGCATGGTCACACGACACATGAGTGTAATGTGAGTGAGAATATATGAAGAAAAGTTGATGAGCAGCTTAAATAATTTTAACATGAGCTATCAAGTTTATGCATGGGGATATGGACTAATGTATATCAAGTGAGGTAAAGAGCAGAGGGGGGAAATCCTTTTTAATAATGTACAGTGGTGTTAATTGAAAATTAATAATGATGTATCCATACCTGCTTGCATACAGGAGTAATGGACAAGACAAGCTGGAGGTCATTCCTTTACAACAGCACAAACACAGAGAACCAGACTGGAGTGAAAATATGGAGCTCAGGTTCAAAACTTGCTTTATAATCTCAACACTGCTCATTTTATTTCTGGAATTTCTGTCATTTTAATGTTTTTCTCATTTTTTTGGAATGTATGAAGGTCTTCCTGAGTTTTTATTTATTTATTTATTTTCTCATGAAAAAAAACTTGCTTTTAATTATGTCTGAGGGTTGTTATTGAGTTTTTATCCCCCGCCGTGTGGCGGAAGGGGGATATTGTTGTCACCTGGTCATCCGTCCGTCCGGCTGGCTGGGCGTCAACATTTATAGATGCGAGTGCGATAACTCGTAAACTGTTCGCCATATCGATTTGAAATTTGGGCCACACATGTACCACCTGAAAAGGAAGAACCTTATTGATTTTGGGCGTTGCCGGATCCGAGATGGCAGACTGGGGCGGCCATCTTGAAAAAAATGTTTTTTGTAATAAATGGAAAACCGCATATCTGATTTCAATTATTTTTCAATGGCGGGGGATTCCCCATCTCTGATGGTATATTTATTTTTATGCTTTCTCATGGAGACATTTCCTCTTTTTATGAGTTATGAAGGCCTTGAGTTTTAATTTTTATTTTTTTCCAACGAAGAATCTTGCTTTTGTTTTTTTTTTAAATGAATAAGTATGAGGCTGTTATTACCTCTGCGACCAAAGGTGGACGGAGGTTATGTTTTCACCCCTGGCTGTTTAGCTGTTTGTCTGTCTGTGTTTGTGAACAGGATATCTCAGAAAGTTGTGGATTGACTCGGACAAAATTTGGGGAGAGTCGAGCCAGATTAGATCTGGCTTGCTTTCAGGGAGCATGTAAACCTGTTTCATGGTTGGGTTGTCAGCGACTAAACCGTCTCTCCCACCAGATTTCCTGGTGAGGAGGGTATATGATATGCACACCCAGCAGGATTAAAAACAAAACTTGTCAAAGGGTGGAGGAGCTACTTGTGAGCCCAACGGCCAAACGTCTGTCGTGCCCAACTTGTCTGCAGTCATCATCCTGCAGTTGGGTTACCATTTATAGGAGGTTGGTGACAGGATTTGCACTCTGGCCACCGTACAACCCGCCACTCAGCAAAACATACAAAAAATGCAAAGAAAACTGAAAATCCACTCTGTGGGAGAACCTCCTGTGCAGCTGCTCTACGCAGGGTAGCTCACCGGATGACGGGATTTGAGCAAAGCCTTTGGGACCCCCACTCTTTGATGATGGGAGGAAAACCACGGAGTAACCATCCCAGGTCAGAATGCAGATGGCGGTCCGCAATTGTGGACGGTCCTTTCTGGGTCAGTTCATTCACCAGACAGCGGTCTCCTTGGGTTCACCTGAGGTGGTCACTTCGGGTGGGTGCCTGGAATCTCCTATCTCGAAGAGAGGATGATCAGCTGTCTCTCTTGTCATCTGAGCTCAAACGTTTGAACATCGGTATTGCAGTACTCTCTGAGGTTCGGAGACTGGATAGTGGCGCGATCATGGCAGGGCGTTACACCGACTATTGGTCTGGTTGCTCTGATGGTTACCATGCCCAAGTAGTTGCTGTAGCTGTGCCCAGCAAGCTGACTGCAATGATAATTGAGTTAACACCGGTCAACGAGCGTATTATGAGGCTAAGGATTTGTCATTCCTTCGTTGTCATTTCCCTGGTCTCTGTGTATCATCCGACTGAGGCGAGTGATCTCACCATGAAGGATGCATTCTATGCCACGCTTGAGTCTGTGGTTGATCTGTGCCCCAGCCGAGATATTCGTCAGGTCTTGGAGGATTTCATTGCATTGACTGGAACTGATAGGGATGGTTATGAGATGCGTGTTGGTCCCCATGAGTCTGGAACTGTCAACGAGAATGGCAATAAGTTCCTTGACTTTGCAAGAAGTCACGGACTTAAGGTGGCTGGGTCATAGTTTCAGTGCCCACAGGCTCATCGCTTTACTTGGTGTTCCAACACTGGTGGTGAGGCAAAGGAGATTGACCATGTGCTCATTGATGGTCGCTGGAGGATGAACCAGAACTGCAGGGTCTACTGGAGTGCTCAATTCCTCAATATCGACCACAGGCTTGTTGTTGCAACTCTGAATCTGCGCTTAAATCTGGGAGAAAGGTACCATCCCAGCCTAGGCTGGATGTTGGCGAGCTCAAGGATGAAAAGGTAGCGGAGGAGTTTGCAATCACGTTGAGTGGGGATTTTGGGGATCTGGGTGCTTTGGGGAATCCTGAAGAATTGTGTAGTGCCTTCAAGACCACCATCCTTGATGTTGCTTGTCGATGTCTTGGAACTCACCATGGGGCGAATAAGAATTTTGTCTCTCAACGGACACTGGATATCATTGACCAGAGTCACAGGGCCAGGCTTAATGGCAGAGCTGAGCTGTTCAGAGAGTTGAGGTGTGAAACTGTACGTGTGCTGAGCGTGGACAAGGAGGCCGATGTGCGAGGAGTCTGTGAGGGGGTAAAGCATCACTTGTGGTCAAGTGATTCTCGTTCTGCTTACAGGGGAATTCATGCATTGCGTTCCTCCAAGCCTGTCCTTCGGTGTATTGCAGTTAGAGCAGAGGGTGGTGCGCTCTTGACAGAGGAGTCCGAAGTGAAGGCCCGCTGGGCCGGTTACCTTAGGAGGCTATATTAGTCTTGTCCACCAGCTGTTGATTTGGATTTCAGGGGTGTTGCTATCCCTGTTGCTGACCCTCCAATCAACTGTGGTCCACCTTCATTTGTGGAAACACAGGCTGCGGTAAACCGGTTGAAATGGGGTAAAGCTCCTGGGATCTGTGGCATCCATGCTGAACTTCTCAAGGCTGGTGGAAATGCTGCACTCGTGTCGTTGCATGCAGTTCTGTGCTCTTCCTGGAACACAGGCATCATCCTAACTGACTGGAAGCTGGGCCTTGTTGTCCCTCTCTGAAAAGGGAAGGATCGCCAGGACTGCAACAATGACTGAGGAGTGACGCTGCTCTCAGTGCTGGGCAAGGTCTTTGTTCGGATAATTATTGATGAGGTGAACCTCCATCTGCTTGAGCACCAGCGCCCAGAGCAGTCAGGCTCGACACCAAAGAGGTCAACGATTGACGGAATCCTTGCTCTTCAGGTCCTCACCAAATGCAGAGGAGAGTTTCGGCAGAGGTTGCTTGCAGTCTATGTGGATTTCATGCCAAGCGTTCGATTCAATGAATCGGGCTGCCCTCTGGAAGAATCTTGGTCTTCGTGGGGTGCCACCCTGAACTATACTCTGGTGCTGAGAGTGCAGTGAGATGTGGTGATACCATCTCCGACTTATTTCCAGTTGTTACTGGAGTTCATCAGGGGTGTGTATTGGCCCCCACACTTTTCTGCTCTTGTTTGGACTGTATTCTGGGGAAGATGTCGGAGAAATCAAGCTGCGGTGCATCGTTTGGGAATGTCACGATCTCTGACCTTGATTTTGCTGATAATGTAGTGATCCTTGCGGAGACTCTGGATATCCTTTTGGGGGCCTTTGAGGTGCTGAATGAGGAGTCGGAGCCACTGGTATTACGGGTTCCCTGGGTCACAACCAAGATCCAGGCTTTCAATGACATCTTGGATGCTAATATATTGTCTGTACCTGTTTGTGGTGAGGATGTTGAGGTCACGGAGAGATTCACTTACCTTGGCAGTGATAATCGTGTCTCTGCCTGCTGTTAGCCAGAGGTCATTAGATGTCTGGTTTGGGCCTGGGGAGTCTGGATTCACTGGATCATGGGGTGTGGCACTGCCGGTACCTGTGCAGGAGGACGAAAGTCCAAGTCTTCAGATCCTTGGTGCTTCCAGTCTTGCTTTATGGATGTGAGACTTGCACTTTGACCAGGAATCTGAGATTGAGACTTAATTCCTTTGGTACCAGGTCTCTTCAGAGAATCCTTGGCTATTGCTGGTCAGACTTTGTGTCCAACGAGCGGATGTTGAGAGAGACTGAAATGAGATTTTTTTAGCTGCATTGTCCGTGAGCGTCAGTTGCGGCTGTATGGACATGTGGCTCGTTTTCCTGACGCTGATCCTGCTCACCAGATTCTCTCAGTGAGGGAGCCTCCTGAGTGGAGGAGGCCAATGGGCCGACCACGTGTCTCGTGGTTGCAGCAGGTTGATCAGCATTTCAAGGATATGGGGATGGCCCAGACATTTGCCTCGGGGATGACCAGATGGAGACCTCTGGAGTACCGGCGGAAAGTGGACGCAGCGATGCACTGCTCCGGCACATGCTCCCATACCTCATCTACCTTGGATGTGTGACGAGGACGAAGTGATTCGATTATGGTGAACATCTGAATCCGGCTTCGAGAATTTTGAAGTTTATTAATTTTTTTATTTTTTATTTTTAAGTGATTCTTCACCATTGAGAGATGGGGCCAAAACTGATATACAGCATGATATTTCTAAAAGTGTGGACAAGTTATAACAAAACTCGGTGGATGAGCTGGTTCATGGTTCAATGACAAAAACAATGTGATGAGATTTTGGTTTGGGCCCGGATCCAGATCCGGCCTATCAGTGGGATACAAAGCGTGAACTGTTCAGCCTGGTTGAGGTATGCGCTCTACCGAGTGCAAATTTCTCCATTAGAAAGCAAAACAAAAAAGGAACCAACCACCACAATGGAAATTTATGATGATTTATTGTTGTGGGGCCGGGTGTCGGCGGAGAGCACGACCGCTAGGTGGAGCAGTAGAGTCGGTTCCACCGAACACCCGGAATCTAGATCGTGCTTCTCGGAGAACTCCGAAAGGCACGGGTCCCTTACAGGACCGTGGTCGCCAATATTTTGACGGCGCGAGGTAGGGTCCACTTGTCTTACTCCAATTGACCTAAGTACTCACGCCGTCCAACTACCCGGGAAACCACACCCTCGGCCGACTCTCTCCGATCCGAGTCGCGGGTAACGGCTTGGATCCGGCGTAACCGAGCGGAGTTACCAGAGCCGCGCCGGACCAAATGAACAATTTGCCGCTTTGCTATTTTCCAACACACACCATGCTAAGCCAATGAAAGAAACATAGAAATGAGCTGGTACATTCAACAATAGGGGTATTTATTTTACAATAATCGGGGAGACGAGGGGAGCATGTAAGGGCAGAGTTATCACAACTATAAGAAATGCAAATAATGTACAACAAAAGCACTTAACAATCCTACCTGGACAAGACAGGCCCACACACAGACACGCACACTCAAAAAGAAAATAGACCCGCCAGGTCTTTATTCAGCCCTCCAGCAGGGGAGGATAGTTCGGCTGGGAGTCAGGACGGCTGGCTACCTGGCCGCGAGGGCGCGGCTGGTCGTTCTCCCCTTCCCGGAGCTCCGGTCGCCAAAGGACGGACCAGGGCAGCCAAATCCAGAGGAGGCGAGACGAGGTGATCTCCCTTGAAGAAAATCGATCGCTTGTCGTACTGCGCTGGACGAGATGCCTCGGATGCTTGGGTGCAGTCAGCCGCAGACCAGACAGAAGACGCGCTCGAGCACCCGGGACGCAATCTCCTCACGCTCGTCCCGACAAGCACCCTCTTCTTCTTTTGGAGGGAGGGGCTTCTTCTCCTGGCGACTCGCCTCCAGATTGGTCAGACCCATTGTGCAATTCCCTGCCGTCTCCCGTTGGACAGGCCCACTTTAGGCGTGGCAACTCCCACCCTTCTGGGCGGAGTCCCGATCGGAGGCGTTTGTAGCTCCGCCTACCTCTTCACCTCCGGCCACGTGCGTAATGGCGATGGTGCTGAGTGGGAGATGGGGCGGGTGAGACCTTGCCGATTGGCAAAAGAGGGACGCCATGCTCATGCTAAACTCCGCCCACGCATGCGCTCACTGGCAAGCGCGCGAAAAATTCTGTGAGCAGTGTTGTTGTTGTTGTTGTTGTTGTGAAAGCGATGTAAAAGAAAACCCTGACTATCAAAATAACTCCGCAGCGCACGAACATTTAATTCCCATTAGACTAGGGAGGGGACCCTAACTAGAAACACGTACTTACCGATATTACTGATCTATAGGACCTGGCTGTTGTGTGCACATGGCTGCCAGATTCGTAACAGTATGATAGTCTTTTATGGCGTTTTTATTTTTATTTTGCAATTAAGAAATTGGCTTTATTCTGGTCTTTTTGAGTTTTTTTTTTCTGATGGAGAAACTTGCTTTTATACTGACAATGTATGAGGATCGAATCTTTGTATTAGTTTCCATGCACCACTCGTCATTGGGCTAGCCTGCACGTCCATTTGTAGTCGCAGCGTATCTTACAAGAGGCGATTCCCTCCCCAAAATGAAATATTCTTAACTTGCAGTTGTAGCAGGCAGACTTTTCATGTGGTTGGTATCCATTTCTCGTCTTGCAAAACAACAGTTTGTTGGGAAAATTTTAACGTTCTTGTGCATGCGGTGACTAAGTTTTATTTCTATTTTTTACATAATCCCTGTGTGTGCGCACCCTATATTTCCCTCTCTCACCCCACCTCGCTCCCCCCTCCCCCAAACCTCACTGTTGTACTCTGTTGTGCTAGCATGATCGCCAAATCTCGAAACATAATCCAAAGTAGAAAATATTGAGTCAACAAATTGGTGATTTCAATGAGTTCTCAAGTTATTAACTGTCTGCTTGACCATCAGACTTTTATTATTCAATTTTAAGTCACAAACTTCTTTGCTTTTGTTTGGTTTTTTTTGGACCATGTATTTTCCCCAAATTGTTTCTTAAAATTGCTTTTTTTGTGCAATTTGTGACGATTGCAGGTGTAGATGTGACAGACATTACCTAATTTTTCTCATGTTCAGGATGCCTTTATTCAAGTGTCTTGGCTGGAGTTTTATTTCTCATGTATAAAATGTGGGTGATCTTTGCGATTAGAGCACTCCTTGAGGTCCGTTCGGGAGATCTTTGTGAATTTATTTTCGAGGAGGAACCAGAACTGAGACCTTTTTGTGGAGATGATCTGAGTGTGGAACAAGTGTCGTCCTGGTACCGGCAACGAGCTTGCCACATTGAGGCACACTCACACCAGGTGATTCATCACTTGTTGCTGTCGATTGGTTAAATCTCACATTTTAGATGCATGGACAGTCATGCTGAGATTGCAGGAATCTGATTAATAGTGTGTGTTTGGGGGCTGTTATTCTGTGGTTACAACTTAAAAGGCCATGATGTGTTATTGCAAATCTTGCAGGTGGACTGTGCATTGTCTCTGTTGCGCCTCGGAGTGGAGCGAGGAGTTCCAGGCTTGGATGATCTTCTGGAGGAGCTTGTCACACTGGAGACACTTGTGTATGAGGCGGGGGCTGAACCAACATTCACTCTGGAAAATCTCCAGCAAATGGAGGACGTCGCTCGTTTGCGTCTGCTCATGTTAAATGTAGGTCCTCGATCCTCACTAATTTTTCACCTTTACTTATCCTGCACTTTTAAACCCTTCCCTCACTTGGGTTCTTTGGAGCTGGACAAATTGATGACCTAACCTTTCTTATTTGTGCAAACGAATTCTTATTATCATGATTGTGATTATTTTTGTTATTATTATCACACAGAAGCCCATGGAAAAGTACTATATTTTAAAAAAAAAGGAAGCCTTTTTATTCTTGCACTATTTGAAAGAGCTCAAAAATGGGAGATGATGTATTTTTTAACAGCAAATGTTTTTTTTTCAGGAGTGATTGAGGTTGTAGTTTGTTGCCTAGACACTGCCTGGATTCAATTTTTGTCTTCTGAATGAAAAAATTATCATTTTTCCAAAGGTTTGGATTAATTTGAAGCACGTTGTATTGATTTTTTTTTCTCTCCGAGGAGCGTTTCCATGAAAGGGAGAGGGAGAGAGAGGGAGAGAGAGAAAATTGAATTATATATGCGTGTGTGTATATATATATATACATATATATATATATACATATATATATATATATATATATATATATATATATATATATATATATATATATATATATATATATATGTATATATATATATATATATATATATATATATATATATATATATATATATATATATATATATATATATATATATATACAGTGCCGATAGAAAGTCCACACCCCCTTTCAAAATTTTCACCTTTTTTTGCCTTATAGCCTGAAATTAAATTGCATTAAATCAGACTTTTTCCACCTTTATTTATATATCGTAACCCACAACATCCAAATGAAAAACAAATTCTACAAATTTCAGAAAATTACTTTAAGATACAAAACTAGAATACCTTGGTTGGATAAGAGTCCACCCCCTGAGTTATTACACGGTAGAAGCACTTTTGACAGCAATTACAGCTGTGAGTCTGTTGGGGTAGCTCGACACCATCTCTGCACACATTGATTGTGCAATTTTTGCCCATTCTTCTACACAAAACTGTTCAAGCTCAATCAAGTTGCGTGGGGAGCCTTGATGGACAGCAATCTTCAAGTCATGCCACAGATTTTTTATTGGATATAGGTTGAGGCTCTGACTGAACCACTTGAGGACATTTAGGTTTTTGTTCCTTAACCACTCCATTGTAGCTTTAGCTGTGTGCTTTGGGTCATTGTCATGCTGAAAGATGAACTTCTGTTCCAATTTCAGCTTTCTTGCAGAGGGCAACCAGTTTTCCTCCAGGATTTTTCTGTATTTTGTTCCATCCATTTTCCCTTCTATCCTGACAAGTGCCCCAGTCCCTGCAAATGAGAAACATCCCCATAACATGATCCTGCCACCACCATGCTTCACAGTAGGGATGGTGTTCTTTGGGTGATGTGCTGTGTTGGGTTTGTGCCAAATGTAACATTTTGCATTTAAGCCAAAAAGTTCCAGCTTGGTTTTGTCAGACCACAGAACTTTTTGCCACATGGCTTCAGAATCTCCGGAGTGTTGTTTGCATTCCTCAAACGGGACTGAAGGTGGGCTTTCTTGAGTAGTGGTTTCCTTCTTGCTACCCTCCCCCCTCCCCCTTCCACACAGGCCAGACTCATGGAGTTCTTGTGATAGTGTTGTCACATGTACACAGTAACCAATCTTTACCATAAAGGCATGTAACACCTTCAAAGTTGCCATTGGCCTCTTGGTGGCCTCTCTGATCAGTCTCCTCCTTGCTTGGTCATCCAGTTTGGAGGGACAGCCTGATATAGGCAGGGTCTTGGTGGTACCAAATGCCTTCCACCTCTTAATGATTGTCTTGACTGTGCTCCAAGGGATATTCAAAGCCTTTGAAATATTTTTATACCCATCCCCTGATCTGTGCCTTTCCATAACTTTATCCCGGAGATCTTTTGAAAGCCCCTTGGTGGTCATGGTTGAGTCTTTGCTGTGAAATTCACCACCCAGCAGAGGACACCTGCAGGAACAGATGATTTTATTCTGACATAATCAGAATCACTACAATTTAACACAGGTGGAGGCCAATGAACTTGGTGTGTGATTATGAAGGTGATTGCTTCCACCTGAGCTAATTTACAATTGCTATTATAAGGGGGGTGGACACTTGTGCCACCAAGATATTCTAGTTTTGTAGTTTTTCATTAATTTTCTGAAATTTGTGGAATTTGTTTTTCACTTGGAAGTTCTGGTTTATGATGTGTAAATAAAGATGTAAAAAGTCTGATTTAATGCAATTTAATTCCAGGCTATAAGGCAGCAAAAGGTGAAAATTTTGAAAAGGGGGTGTGGACTTTCTATAGGCACTGTACATGTTTATGCGTATAGATATGTTTCTGGATATCATTATTATTATTACTTGCACATGTAGCATCGCAACAATAGCAATGGACTTGTAAGAGCAAAGGAAGGGTGCGCTTGTTTCATCCTTGATCTCATTATTTTATGCAGTTTTAAGACTATTTGCAAATTTGGAGTTGCATTTTTTTTTTATACATCATGGCATGGAGGTTAATTTCTCACTTGCATTGGATTTTCAGAGTGCCTGTGTGTCCATTTTCCCAAACAATATTTTGACTTTGTGAACCATTTTGGCCCAGGTTTTTCATGGGACTCGATGCATGGATGAGGTAGGTGCACCATGTTAAATTGTTGTGGTGACCATGTTGTCCAGGTCTCTGTTGGCGACTTTGTACGAGATGCCTTTCGCTGGTTGGTGCCCTTCCTGCAGCGTGTTCAGGCACGTGATGGATCTTCCAATTCTCTCTTGCACCAGTACCTCTTGGGACTTGCTTCCAATGATCTTACTTGCCCTCGACTCGTATTTCAAAACTCTACACCTGTTGTGAGTCGTAATTCCTTGTTCGCCCCCTACCGGTTTCATCGGAATAGACTATAGGTTTGCCGTTTGTCTGTCCATCCGTTCGCCCCACCTGTAGTTTTCCAACTTTTTCCCATACCCTTTACCATATTCAACTGATACTTGGTACGTGGCTTTATTATGATAAGTTACAGAACAAGTTCGGTTTTAGGGCGTTTCGTCAGTTTTTCACTCCTGCCCATTTTGGACTTAGAAAATATCACATCAGTCAGTGACTTGTACTGTACTTTATTGCAAAGCAATTCTCGCTCTTGTTCCTCTTTGGTTTGATGCTTCTTTTTTTTTATTATTTAACATTCACCAAGTAATGCCAGCAGATGGAATACCTGGCTTAACGTCCATCCAATGGATGGCACACATTGATGCATCGCCCTGCATGAAAAACACCAGGATTCCAGTGTATAGCTTGGTCGAGATTCAAACCCAGGCAAGACAATAAAGAGGTGAGGGTGCATACTTCTGAGTAGCCAATTGCTGCACAGCTATTTTATCAATTTAGACGTCTCTATAATAATGACATGTCATGGAAATGGTTTCATTAACAAGGGATTCCTCTCTGGTCTGTAACAAGTAATTGTCGAAGCTTTTAGAAAACCCTTTGAGGGAATTTTGAGAGACTTTAATGCACCTGTTTTATTAGAGTTTGGAAATGATATTCTCACCACATTAACCTGCTCTGCGTTTGCCTTTCCCATTGTCAGCGTACCCAGCGTGTGATTACCGACGATGCTTTGCTTATGGAGTTGGCGTTGGAGTGTGTCTACGCTTGTACACGTACTGACCAATTGGCTTTGTGTTACGACATCCTGGAGTGCCTGCCACAGCGCAAACCAAGGTACAAGTAAACTACCCCGAGGTAGCACATGAACCTTGTGGTGAAGGGTGAAATGGTACGATTACACGCACGTTTTATACGTCCGTCTGACGCCTATCTGAGCACAGTGTGCGCATGTCACGCAGGAAAGATAGCAAGGTTATGAAAACTCTGCACGATCGGGTAGATCTTCTGGAGCGGCACCTAAGGTAATTTAATCGACGCCTGATGGTGACTTTCGAATCTCAATGAGTGTTCCTGATTTGAGTGAAATGAATAGTTTTCTCAGTTTGTGTGAGTCGAGTGTTGTTCTCTCTTCAGGAGGGTTATAATGTGAGCATTGTCAGTGGTGGTTGGTTGTTTTACCACACCTTATAACCGCGTCTACTTTTTAAACTGAAGTGTTTCCACGAACCTACTTGTTCACTCATTTCCTTATTGCGGAATTTTGTGATATGGCTATTCATTTTATTTTCTTTATACTTATTCCAATTGTTTTTCTTGCACAACATGAATTAAAGCAGTTTATTTTTACTGAGGCAGATTTGTACTTGCAATAATTATCCTTCAGTCTCACAGTATTTTTCTTTATTAGTCCCCTGCCCTGGTGTTGGCTTCGTGGTTAGGGTGGCTGGCTTGGGATCCTAGGGTCCTGAGTTTGAGCCCTGTTGGGCCACTGAATTAACACCAGGGGGTTGACTCGGCCTGTCATCCTTCCGAGGTCGACGATATGAGTACCAGTGTACTGGTCCCGGTGTATGCCCCGGTTAGAATAGGTGTACCATATCCCTGTGTGTCGTAAGAGGCGACAAGGGTCGGCATCAGGAAGGGCATCTGGCCATAAAAAAAACATTGCCTCAAGAAGGCTGTGAGTCCCCTGCCCTCACTCCACCCCACTGCTTTACACCCATTGGCTGGACAGCTGGACTGACTCCACCCCAATAAAATTATGCACCGCGATTGCAGGAATCTGCACAGAAAGACAGGCTTGAGGCCTGGATGTTAGTCCGTGGTTAAGTGCAATTCCAATGATCCCAGGTAAATAACCATGATGTATTTAGTATAGACCAGCAAATACAACCCGTTGCTGTGCTGGCAGGTCAATAAAGTGTATGTGTGGGGGGGGGGAGGAACGAACACACACACACACACACACACACACACACACACACACACACACACACACACACACACACACACACACACACACACACACACACACACCCCTTTTATTAGTATAGATTTGCCTTAAGTGATTCCAGGGCTGACACACTACATCCAATTATTTAATTATTTACCGGAAACTATTCCAGGACGACACTTTCGACACAGACAACACTTACTGAGTCCGGACGATATCCGATCCGAAAAAGCGAAATAATATTTTGATGATATTACTTTAATTAGTCCGTGAAAGTAGATCGTGGAAAATCGTCTCATAATGCATGAAATCGCTCCAAGCTCCTAATTTGAGAACTTGTAGTACTTACAAAAGCGACGTCTGCAGCGATTCATATCCATGATGAACAGGCATTCAATATGAATGAGGAAATTGAAACATAAACTTAATCGTTAAGAAATCGCGGCTTCAGACCCCAGCGAGGTTACCCAGGAAATGTGTTAAGACCCCAGACAGTGAGGTTGCCTGATGAAGGATATAATTAAAAAAGGCCGTTGATTATCTTCAAAAGGGGTGTTTTAATTCACCCAAACACACAATTTTCACTCTTGCACTTCCTTGGAGTTTTCTTTGTGTGCATGCAATGTTTCAGGCTGTGAGGTTTCATGGTTTTGGAATTATGGAGGAGACACCCACCCTGTGGCACACTGATACACACACATTGCCTTTTATTCGTATAGATGTACAAATGCCGTACGCGTGTTTTTGCTTCAGGTACAATGCCTTCAGAAAGTATTCACACCCCTTGACTTTTTCACATTTTGTTGTGTTACATCCTGAATTTAAAATGGATTAAATTTACATTTTTTTTTTGTCACTGATCGACACACAAAATACCCCATAATGACAAAGTGGAATTATTTTTGGAAATTTTTACAAACTAATTTAAAATGAAAAGCTGAAATGTTTTGCATCGATATGTGTTCAACCCCTTTGCGAGGACACTCCAAAATTGAGCTCAGGTGCATCCAATTTCCTTTGATCATCATTGAGATGTCTCCACAACTTGATTGGAGTCCGCCTGTGGCCAACTCAAATGATTGGACATGATGTATGAAGAAACACACCTTTCTCTCAAAGGTCTCACAGTTGACGGTGCATGTCAGAGCAGAAACTCTCCCATGAAGTCCAAGGAACTGTTCGAAGAACTCCGACATAGAATTGTGAGGAGGCATAGATCTGGGGAAGGGTGTAAAACAATTTCTTGAGAGTTAAAACATCCCAAGAGCACAGTGAGCTCCATCATTAGGAAATGGAAAAAATATGGAACTACCCAGACTCTTCCTCGAGCTGGCCATCCAACAAAACTGAGCAACTTGGCAAAGAGGACCTTGGTCAGGAAGGTGACCAAGAACCCAATGACCACTCTTACAGAACTACAGAGTTCCTTGGCTGAAATGGAAGAACCTGACGTAAGGACCACAGTCTCTGCAGCACTTCACAAATCCAGGCTTTATGGGAGAGTGGCCAGACGGAAGCCACTCCTGAGAAGAAGGCACATGACAGCACGTTTGGAGTTTGTAAAGAGACACGTGAAAGACTCTGAGAGCATGAAGCAAACTATTCTGTGGTCTGATGAGACGAAAATTGAATTCTGTAGCCTGAATGCAAAGTGAAATGTCTGGCAGAAATTTGGCACAGCTCATCACCCTTCTAACACCATCCCTACCGCTAAGCATGTTGGTGGCAGCCTCATGCTCTGGGGATGCTTTTCAGTGACGGGGACTGGGAGATTTGTAAGGATGGAGGGAACAGTTATATGCACACTCGCCTCTCTGTCCAGCCAGAGTTTGAATCCCAATCCAGCTATGAACTGTCACCCCGGTCACACGCATGTTTTTGCTTTGTTTGTAAATCTGATTATTTAAAATAGCATGTATTGCAAAGTCATTCTCGCTCTTGTTGTATTTTATTTTAGTTTATATGTAGGAATGAGGCTCATCGAAGAGCAAGGTAGATCTGATAGTGGGACAAACATGAAGGGGATGAAAGAATCCCATAATAGGAAAAGGATGAGAGGAGGAAACACTGAAACTAGCAAGTAAGCTCTGTTTTTGTTGGGTTAAGAAGGGTTAATGGAGGTAATAATGACCATGGGACAGAATTGGGATGTTCAGATAACAGCTTGCTTTGAAGCCCTGGGGGGAAGAGTGAGACAGACCAGCCTCTGGAAGGTATTTCCATTGATGGGAGTCGTGAGGATTAAAAGAGTTGAGGTGTGAATTCAGCCTGGATTTTGGAAGTTCATGAGAAGTGGATTACTAGAAGAATGCATGTATCCTGGGGTATATTATGGAGGGTCAGAGGGCTGAGAGAGCAGAGGGAGCAACATCAGGAAATAAATGGTAGAAAACAGAGAGTCCACTGACCTGCTTGCAATATGAGAGCAAGAGAACCTGTGCTTCGGCCTCATTATGGGAGATCCCAATGATTTTTCGAGCTTTAGATTACACAGAATCCAGAAGAGACAGGTATTGTGCTGGTGCGCCAGCCTATAGCAGGGAGCAGTACTCCATTGAGCTACATACAAGGGCTTTATAGCCTTGAGTGAGTCTGATTTTGCAAGAAAAGACTTGTATCGACTAAGGATGCTCAGTCAGTAGTTGGCTTTGGAGGCTAGCTTTGCTTTGTCCAGAAAAAGTCGTGGCTTATGGTGAGGTTTAGAAGTTCAAGAGACTGAAGCTGTTCTCGTGGAAGACCAAGGGAATAAATAGGTGGGTTCCATTTATCCATTCGGAGTGATATGGGTGAGATTGAGAGTTTTCCAGCAATGAAGGATATGTTACATTTATCAGACTCGTGTGTAATAATTTCCATTTTGGCAGAGAGATGCAACTGCTGTCGACCAAGCAGAGGGATGGGGTACTATATGACACATTATGGAGTTGTCTGCAAAAAAGGAAGGGAGATTTTGCAGAGCATCTGAGAGGTCATTTATACAGATGAGAAAGAAGTCTGGGTCCAAAACGCTGCCTTGGAGAACTCCAGCCTCCACTGGGAGACGAGAAGAGGGTTTCATTGATGGCAACTTGTTGACTGCGTGAGTGAAGTCAGAAATCCAGGAATGAAGGTGGATTACACTGACCAACAAGTCATTTTTGATTTTCCTCCAGCATGTCTTGTTTTCGTGACAAGACCGATCAAATTTGAAAGATTATTGTCTTGTAAGGCAATAACCTTTCAAATTTGACCTTATGAGGCAATAATCTTTCAAATCGAACAACAACAACAAGAACAAGATGAAACTAGAACTGCCACTTTATAACTGCTGGCAGTGATGACCGGGTACCCAAACGTGTCCGCCTTTGACACAACTGATACAACATGAGACTTAAATCATCGTCGCAAAGTTTCGCATTCATCGGAAAAGCGGTGCCTGAGAAAACATGATTTAATGGTGATACAAACACAGGCCTGCTTCGCGACGGCGCAGAACAGACGAGTTACGAACCGGGCAGCACAAAGCGTTCAATTTCCTTATTACTGGCGAACAGATTAAAATGATTAAATAATTCTGGCTGCCAAACCACGCGATCGATCAGGTTGAAATTTTAAACTTTTGTTTCGCATGTCGGCTCAATTTCAAATGTGAAGTTTCGTATATACAGAAGCAGCGGTTCCAGAGTAAACATTAATTAATATTTATCCTTCAATCCAAGATGGCGGCCAAACCATGTGACTTGTGACGTCATAATTTTCACCACATCTGCAAACAGGATCGGAGACGATAAGTGCAAATTTTCGCTTCGCCAGGTTAAGCAGTTCCAGAGAAAACATTATTTAATATTTTTCTTAAAACCAACATGGCTGCCAAACCCTGGGCCCGATCCCGTTGAAATTTCAAACCCTCATTCCGCATGAGCGTTCCACCATAAAGGTGCTGTTTCATATTTATTGATGCAGTAGTTCCAGAGTAAACATTAATTAATATTTTTCCTTCAATCCACTATGGCTGCCAAACGTTGCGTCGTACCTCAAAAGAGGGTGAGAACTTTTTATTCGTCATGGAGAGGCGGTCATAGTGGTGGAGTTTCGCCTGGATGAGTTCAGCCATTTCAGAGAAAAAGACGTTTGAAGATATTGTTTTTCAATCCAAGATGGCTGACGAACCATGTGACCTATGACATCAGAAATTTATATTCTGCTTCCAACTGGGTATTGGAACACGTTTGTGAAGTTTCGTGTTAATTGTTAAAGGTGCGTTTTTCTATCCAAGATGGCCGCCAAACCATGTGACGTGTGATGTCATAATTTTTACCATGCGTGCATACTGCCCTATCGATGATAATTACAAATTTTCGATTCGTTTGGTTAAGCGGTTCCAGAGAAAACATTATTTAATATTTTTCTTAAATCCAAGATGGCGGCCAAACCATGTGACTTATCAATTCGAAATTAACAAACTTATATCGCCTTCCTCTCCCGAATACAGTTCTGAAATCTCCCCTTCATTGGGCCAGCGCTTCTGGAGAAGAAGATGTTTGAAGGTTTTCGGGTTTTTTCAAGATGGCCGCCAAACCATGTGACCGATCAAGAACAAATTAACAAACTTGAGAAAGGACCTCATGGGGAATATATGTGTGAAGTTTTGTCTTAATCTATTTTGCCATTCTGGAGAAGAAGATTTTTAAAATTTATTCATTTTCAATCCAAGATGGCTGCCGAACCTTGTGACCTATGATATCATAAATTTAAATTCTGCTTTCCATCGTCGACCCGAAAAAGTCTGTGAAGTTTCGTGAAAATCGGATAAGGTCTATTTTTCTATCCAAGATGGCCGCCAAACCATGTGACTTCTGAGGTAAAAAATTTTTACCATGTATGCAGACTTGAGGGAGGAAGGCAATTGCAAATTTTCGCTTCGATGGCTTATGAAATACCAGAGAAAACATTATTTAATATTTTCTTAAATCAAACATGGCGGCCAAACCATGTGACCTATCACTTAGAAATTAACAAACTTGCATCGCATACATGTCCCGAATATACTTGTGAAATCTCGCCTTCATGGGACCAGCGCTTCTGGAGAAGAAGATGTTTGAAGGTTTTAGGGTTTTTTCAAGATGGCCGCCAAACCATGTGACGTATCAACAACAAATTAACAAACTTGAAAGAGGACATCAGGGGGAATGTACTTGTAAAGTTTCGCCTTAATCTGTCCAGCCCTTCTGGAGAAGAAGATTTTTTTTAAAAAACACTAAAAAACAAGATGGCGGCCGAATTACGTCATCGATGACGTCAAGAAAAACATTTTCGTCAGTGATTTTAGGCGTAGATGATGCTCAGAATTTTTCAGATTTTTCCTATATGGCGTTCTACTTGACGAATTTTCACCGGTATATCGCTTCACCTATGACGTCACGAAAAATCACACGTGTTCCCCATAGGGAGCTTAGTAAAATGTATCAAACGAAAAAATTTTCCATTGCAGGGTTTCTGAGATACAGAGGTCCAAAGTTTATCGTTTTTTTCAAGATGGCGCCCGCACCACATGACCAATGACGTCATAATTATAACTTGATTGTGCTATCAAAAAAGATACATACTGTGGTGAAAATTTTGTGTCGATCGGACTTAGTATCCCAGAGAAAATGATTTTTAAAGCGAAAAAGGGTGCAAAATGCCGGCGGAAAAAGAAAAAGAATAAATAAAAATAATAAATAAACAGAAGAAAAACAATAGGGTACCCTGTACTCACAGGGTACCCTAACTAGAACTGCCACTTTATAACTGCTGGCAGTGATGACCGGGTACCCAGTCCGTTCGCCTTCGATACAACATGGGACTTTCTGCAGATGACAGTCACAAAGTTTCGCTTTGAAAGGATAAGCGGTGCCAGAGAAAACATTATTTAATAGTGATACAAACACAGGCCTGCTTCGAGAGGGCGCGGAACAGACGAGTTACGAACCGGGCAGCACAAAGCATTCAATTTCGTTATTACTGGCTTCCAGATTCAAATAATGAAATAATTCTGGCTCCCAAACCCCGTGACCGATCAGGTTGAAATTTTAAACTTTTATTTCGCATGTCACCTGAATTATAAATCTGAAGTTTCGCATATATAGAGGCAGCGGTTCCAGAGTAAACATTAATTAATATTTATCCTTCAATCCAAGATGGCGGCCAAACCATGTGACTTGTGATGTCATAATTTGCACCACCTGTGCAAACACGATGGTGGATGATAACTGCAAATTTTCGCTTCTCCAGGTTAAGCATTTCCAGAGAAAACATTATTTAATATTTTTCTTAAAACCAACATGGCTGCCAAACCCTGGGCCCGATCGCGTTGAAATTTCAAACCCTCATTCCGCATGAGCGTTGCACCATAAACTTGATGTTTCACATTTATTGATGCAGTTGTTCCAGAGTAAACATTAATTAATATTTTTCCTTCAATCCAATATGGCTGCCAAACGTTGCATCGTACCTCAAAAGGGGGTGGGAACTTTTTATTCGTCATGGAGAGGCGGTCATAGTGGTCGAGTTTCGCCTGGATCTGTTCAGCCGTTTCAGAGAAAAAGACATTTGAAGATATTGTTTTTCAATCCAAGATGGCTGACGAACCATGTGACCTATGACATCAGAAATTTAGATTCTGCTTCCAACTGGGTATTGGAACACGTTTGTGAAGTTTCGTGTTAATCGGTAAAGGTGCGTTTTTCTATCCAATATGGCTGCCAAACCATGTGACGTGTCATGTCATAATTTTTACCATACGTGCATACTGCCCTCTCGATGATAATTACAAATTTTCGATTCGTTTGGTTAAGCGGTTCCAGAGAAAACATTATTTAATATTTTTCTTAAATCCAAGATGGCGGCCAAACCATGTGACTTATCAATTCGAAATTAACAAACTTATATCGCCTTCCTGTCCCGAATATAGTTCTGAAATCTCCCCTTCATTGGGCCAACGCTTCTGGAGAAGAAGATGTTTGAAGGTTTTCGGGTTTTTTCAAGATGGCCGCCAAACCATGTGACCGATCAAAAACAAATTAACAAACTTGAGAAAGGACCTCATGGGGAATATATCTGTGAAGTTTCGTCTTCATCTGTCTTGCCCTTCTGGAGAAGAAGATTTTTAAAATTTATTCATTTTCAATCCAAGATGGCTGCCGAACCTTGTGACCGAGGATATCATAAATTTAAATTCTGCTTTCCATCATCGACCTGAACAAGTGTGTGAAGTTTCGTGTAAATCGGATAAGGTCTATTTTTCTATCCAAGATGGCTGCCAAACCATGTGACTTCTGAGGTAAAAAATTTTTTTACCATGTATGCAGACTTGAGGGAGGAAGGCACTTGCAAATTTTTGCTTCGATGGCTTATGAAATTCCAGAGAAAACATTATTTAATATTTTTCTTAAATCCAACATGGCGGCCAAAGCATGTGACCTATCACTTCGAAATTAACAAACTTGTATCGCATACATGTCACGAATATAATTCTGAAATCTCGACTTCATTGGACCAGCGCTTCTGGAGAAGAAGATGTTTGAAGGTTTTAGGGTTTTTTCAAGATGGCCGCCAAACCATGTGATGTATCAACAACAAATTAACAAACTTGAAAGAGGACCTCAGGGGGAATGTGCCTGTAAAGTTTCGCCTCAATCTGCACAGCCGTTCTGGAGAAGAAGATTTTTTTAAAAAAACACTAAAAAACAAGATGGCGGCCGAATTACGTCATCAATGACGTCAAAAAAAACATTTTTGACGATGAATTTTGGTGTAGATGACGCTCAGAATTTTTCAGATTTTTCCTATATGGCGTTCTACTTGACGAATTTTCACCGGTATATCGCTTCACCTATGACGTCACGAAAAATCACACGTGTTCCGCATAGGGAGCTTAGTAAAATGTATCAAACGAAAAAATTTTCCATTGCACGGTTTCCGAGATACAGATGTCCAAAGTTTATCGCTTTTTTCAAGATGGCGACCGTACCACGTGACCAATGACGTCATAATTATAACGTGATTGTGCTATCAAAAAAGATACATACTATGGTGAAAATTTCCTGTCGATCGGACTTAGTGTTCCAGAGAAAATGATTTTTAAAGCGAAAAAGGGTGCAAAATGCCGGCGGAAAAATAATAATAACTAGAACTGCCACTTTATAACTGCTGGCAGTGATGACCGGGTACCCAAACGTGTCCGCCTTTGACACAACTGATACAACATGAGACTTAAATCATCGTCGCAAAGTTTCGCATTCATCGGAAAAGCGGTGCCTGAGAAAACATGATTTAATGGTGATACAAACACAGGCCTGCTTCGCGACGGCGCAGAACAGACGAGTTACGAACCGGGCAGCACAAAGCGTTCAATTTCCTTATTACTGGCGAACAGATTAAAATGATTAAATAATTCTGGCTGCCAAACCACGCGATCGATCAGGTTGAAATTTTAAACTTTTGTTTCGCATGTCGGCTCAATTTCAAATGTGAAGTTTCGTATATACAGAAGCAGCGGTTCCAGAGTAAACATTAATTAATATTTATCCTTCAATCCAAGATGGCGGCCAAACCATGTGACTTGTGACGTCATAATTTTCACCACATCTGCAAACAGGATCGGAGACGATAAGTGCAAATTTTCGCTTCGCCAGGTTAAGCAGTTCCAGAGAAAACATTATTTAATATTTTTCTTAAAACCAACATGGCTGCCAAACCCTGGGCCCGATCCCGTTGAAATTTCAAACCCTCATTCCGCATGAGCGTTCCACCATAAAGGTGCTGTTTCATATTTATTGATGCAGTAGTTCCAGAGTAAACATTAATTAATATTTTTCCTTCAATCCACTATGGCTGCCAAACGTTGCGTCGTACCTCAAAAGAGGGTGAGAACTTTTTATTCGTCATGGAGAGGCGGTCATAGTGGTGGAGTTTCCCCTGGATCTGTTCAGCCATTTCAGAGAAAAAGACGTTTGAAGATATTGTTTTTCAATCCAAGATGGCTGACGAACCATGTGACCTATGACATCAGAAATTTATATTCTGCTTCCAACTGGGTATTGGAACACGTTTGTGAAGTTTCGTGTTAATTGTTAAAGGTGCGTTTTTCTATCCAAGATGGCCGCCAAACCATGTGACGTGTGATGTCATAATTTTTACCATGCGTGCATACTGCCCTATCGATGATAATTACAAATTTTCGATTCGTTTGGTTAAGCGGTTCCAGAGAAAACATTATTTAATATTTTTCTTAAATCCAAGATGGCGGCCAAACCATGTGACTTATCAATTCGAAATTAACAAACTTATATCGCCTTCCTCTCCCGAATACAGTTCTGAAATCTCCCCTTCATTGGGCCAGCGCTTCTGGAGAAGAAGATGTTTGAAGGTTTTCGGGTTTTTTCAAGATGGCCGCCAAACCATGTGACCGATCAAGAACAAATTAACAAACTTGAGAAAGGACCTCATGGGGAATATATGTGTGAAGTTTTGTCTTAATCTATTTTGCCATTCTGGAGAAGAAGATTTTTAAAATTTATTCATTTTCAATCCAAGATGGCTGCCGAACCTTGTGACCTATGATATCATAAATTTAAATTCTGCTTTCCATCGTCGACCCGAAAAAGTCTGTGAAGTTTCGTGAAAATCGGATAAGGTCTATTTTTCTATCCAAGATGGCCGCCAAACCATGTGACTTCTGAGGTAAAAAATTTTTACCATGTATGCAGACTTGAGGGAGGAAGGCAATTGCAAATTTTCGCTTCGATGGCTTATGAAATACCAGAGAAAACATTATTTAATATTTTTCTTAAATCCAACATGGCGGCCAAACCATGTGACCTATCACTTAGAAATTAACAAACTTGCATCGCATACATGTCCCGAATATACTTGTGAAATCTCGCCTTCATGGGACCAGCGCTTCTGGAGAAGAAGATGTTTGAAGGTTTTAGGGTTTTTTCAAGATGGCCGCCAAACCATGTGACGTATCAACAACAAATTAACAAACTTGAAAGAGGACATCAGGGGGAATGTACTTGTAAAGTTTCGCCTTAATCTGTCCAGCCCTTCTGGAGAAGAAGATTTTTAAAAAAAAACACTAAAAAACAAGATGGCGGCCGAATTACGTCATCGATGACGTCAAGAAAAACATTTTCGTCAGTGATTTTAGGCGTAGATGATGCTCAGAATTTTTCAGATTTTTCCTATATGGCGTTCTACTTGACGAATTTTCACCGGTATATCGCTTCACCGATGACGTCACGAAAAATCACACGTGTTCCCCATAGGGAGCTTAGTAAAATGTATCAAACGAAAAAATTTTCCATTGCAGGGTTTCTGAGATACAGAGGTCCAAAGTTTATCGTTTTTTTCAAGATGGCGCCCGCACCACATGACCAATGACGTCATAATTATAACTTGATTGTGCTATCAAAAAAGATACATACTGTGGTGAAAATTTTGTGTCGATCGGACTTAGTATCCCAGAGAAAATGATTTTTAAAGCGAAAAAGGGTGCAAAATGCCGGCGGAAAAAGAAAAAGAATAAATAAAAACTAGAACTGCCACTTTATAACTGCTGGCAGTGATGACCGGGTACCCAGAAGTGTCCGCCTTTGAGACAACTGATACAACATGAGACTTAAATCATAGTCGCAAAGTTTCGCATTTATCGGATAAGCGGTGCCAGAGAAAACATTATTTAATGGTGATACAAACACAGGCCTGCTTCGAAACGGCGCGGAACAGACGAGTTACGAACCGGGCAGCACAAAGCGTTCAATTTCCTTATTACTGGCGACCAGATTCAAATAATTAAATAATTCTGGCTGCCAAACCACACGGCCGATCAGGTTGAAATTTTAAACTTTTGTTTCACATGTAGCCTAAATTATAAATATGAAGTTTCGCATATATAGAAGTAGTGGTTCCAGAGTAAACATGAATTAATATTTATCCTTCAATCTAAGATGGCGGCCAAACCATGTGACTTGTGACCTCATAATTTTTACCATGTATGCAGATATCATGGAGGATGACAGCCGCAAATTTTCGCTTCGATAGGTTAAGCAGTTCCAGAGAAAACATTATTTAATATTTTTCTTAAATTCAACATGGCTGCCAAACCATGTGACCTATCAATTAGAAATTAACAAACTTGTATTCCCTACTCATGTGCAATAGGGGTGTGAAGTTTCCCCTTGATCAGATCAGGTGTTCTGGAGAAGAAGATGTTTGAAGGTTTTAAGGTAAATTCAAGATGGCCGCCAAACCATGTGACCAATCAAGAACAAATTAACAAACTTGAGAAAGGACCTCATGGGGAATATATGTGTGAAGTTTCGGCTTAATCTGTCTTGCCTTTCTGGAGAAGAAGATTTTTAAAATTTATTCATTTTCAATCCAAGATGGCTGACGAACCATGTGACCTCTGACATCAGAAATTTACATTCTGCTTCCAACTGGGTATTGGAACACGTTTGTAAAGTTTCGTGTTGATCGGTAAAGGTGCGTTTTTCTATCCAAGATGGCCGCCAAACCATGTGACGTGTGATGTCATAATTTTTACCATGCGTGCATACATGATGGTAGATGATAATTACAAATTTTCGATTCGTTTGGTTCAGCGGTTCCAGAGAAAACATTATTTAATATTTTTCTTAAATCCAAGATGGCGGCCAAACCGTCTAACGTATCAATTCGAAATTAACAAACTTATATCGCCTACGTGTCCCGAATATAGTTCTGAAATCTCCCCTTCATCCGACCAGCGCTTCTGGAGAAGAAGATGTTTGAAGGTTTTAGGGTTTTTTCAAGATGGCCGCCGAACCATGTGACCGATCAAGAACAAATTAACAAACTTGAGAAAGGACCTCATGGGGAATATATGTGTGAAGTTTCGTCTTCATCTGTCTTGCCCTTCTGGAGAAGAAGATTTTTAAAATTTATTCATTTTCAATCCAAGATGGCTGCCGAACCTTGTGACCTATGATATTATAAATTTAAATTCTGCTTTCCATCGTCGACCCGAACAAGTGTGTGAAGTTTCGTGTAAATCGGATAAAGTCTATTTTTCTATCCAAGATGGCCGCCAAACCATGTGACTTCTGAGGTAAAAATTTTTTTACCATGTATGCAGACTTGAGGGAGGAAGGCACTTGCAAATTTTCGCTTCGATGGCTTATGAAATACCAGAGAAAACATTATTTAATATTTTTCTTAAATCCAACATGGCGGCCAAACCATGTGACCTATCACTTTGAAATTAACAAACTTGCATCGCATACATCTCACGAATATAGTTCTGAAATCTCGCCTTCATTGGACCAGCGCTTCTGGAGAAGAAGATGTTTGAAGGTTTTCAGGTTTTTTCAAGATGGCCGCCAAACCATGTGACGTATCAACAACAAATTAACAAACTTGAAAGAGGACCTCAGGGGGAATGTGCCTGTAAAGTTTCGCCTCAATCTGCACAGCCGTTCTGGAGAAGAAGATTTTTTAAAAAAAAAACACTAAAAAACAAGATGGCGGCCTAATTACGTCATCGATGACGTCAAGAAAAACATTTTCGTCAGTGATTTTTGGCGTAGATGATGCTCAGAATTTTTCAGATTTTTCCTATATGGCGTTCTACTTGACGAATTTTCACCGGTATATCGCTTCACCTATGACGTCACGAAAAATCACACGTGTTCCCCATAGGGAGCTTAGTAAAATGTATCAAACGAAAAATTTTTCCATTGCAGGGTTTCTGAGATACAGAGGTCCAAAGTTTATCGTTTTTTTCAAGATGGCGCCCGCACCACATGACCAATGACGTCATAATTATAACGTGATTGTGCTATCAAAAAAGATACATACTGTGGTGAAAATTTTGTGTCGATCGGACTTAGTATCCCAGAGAAAATGATTTTTAAAGCGAAAAAGGGTGCAAAATGCCGGCGGAAAAAGAAAAATAATAATAACTAGAACTGCCACTTTATAACTGCTGGCAGTGATGACCGGGTACCCAGTCCGTCCGCCTTTGATACAACATGGGACTTTCTGCAGATGACAGTCGCAAAGTTTGGCATTGAAAGGATAAGCGGTGCCAGAGAAAACATTATTTAATAGTGATACAAACACAGGCCTGCTTCGAGACGGCACGGAACAGATGAGTTACGAACCGGGCAGCACAAAGCATTCAATTTCGTTATTACTGGCTTCCAGATTCAAATAATTAAATAATTCTGGCTCCCAAACCGCGTGACCGATCAGGTTGAAATTTTAAACTTTTATTTCGCATGTCACCTGAATTATAAATCTGAAGTTTCGCATATATAGAGGCAGCGGTTCCAGAGTAAACATTAATTAATATTTATCCTTCAATCCAAGATGGCGGCCAAACCATGTGACTTGTGATGTCATAATTTGCACCACGTGTGCAAACACGATGGTGGATGATAACTGCAAATTTTCGCTTCTCCAGGTTAAGCAGTTCCAGAGAAAACATTATTTAATATTTTTCTTAAAACCAACATGGCTGCCAAACCCTGGGCCCGATCGCGTTGAAATTTCAAACCCTCATTCCGCATGAGCGTTCCACCATAAACTTGATGTTTCACATTTATTGATGCAGTAGTTCCAGAGTAAACATTAATTAATATTTTTCCTTCAATCCAATATGGCTGCCAAACGTTGCATCGTACCTCAAAAGGGGGTGGGAACTTTTTATTCGTCATGGAGAGGCGGTCATAGTGGTGGAGTTTCGCCTGGATCTGTTCAGCCGTTTCAGAGAAAAAGACGTTTGAAGATATTGTTTTTCAATCCAAGATGGCTGACGAACCATGTGACCTATGACATCAGAAATGTATATTCTGCTTCCAACTGGGTATTGGAACACGTACGTGAAGTTTCGTGTTAATCGGTAAAGGTGCGTTTTTCAATCCAAGATGGCCGCCAAACCATGTGACGTGTGACATCATAATTTTTACCAAGCGTGCATACTGCCTGCTAGATGATAATTACAAATTTTCGATTCGTTTGGTTAAGCGGTTCCAGAGAAAACATTATTTAATATTTTTCTGAAATCCAAGATGGCGGCCAAACCATGTGACTTATCAATTCGAAATTAACAAACTTATATCGCCTTCCTGTCCCGAATATAGTTCTGAAATCTCCCCTTCATTGGGCCAACGCTTCTGGAGAAGAAGATGTTTGAAGGTTTTCGGGTTTTTTCAAGATGGCCGCCAAACCATGTGACCGATCAAAAACAAATTAACAAACTTGAGAAAGGACCTCATGGGGAATATATCTGTGAAGTTTCGTCTTCATCTGTCTTGCCCTTCTGGAGAAGAAGATTTTTAAAATTTATTCATTTTCAATCCAAGATGGCTGCCGAACCTTGTGACCGAGGATATCATGAATTTAAATTCTGCTTTCCATCGTCGACCCGAACAAGTGTGTGAAGTTTTGTGTAAATCGGATAAAGTCTATTTTTCTATCCAAGATGGCCGCCAAACCATGTGACTTCTGAGGTAAAAATTTTTACCATGTATGCAGACTTGAGCGAGGAAGGCACTTGCAAATTTTCGCTTCGATGGCTTATGAAATACCAGAGAAAACTTTATTTAATATTTTTCTTAAATCCAACATGGCGGCCAAACCATGTGACCTATCACTTTGAAATTAACAAACTTGCATCGCATACATGTCACGAATATAGTTCTGAAATCTCGCCTTCATTGGACCAGCGCTTCTGGAGAAGAAGATGTTTGAAGGTTTTAGGGTTTTTTCAAGATGGCCGCCAAACCATGTGACGTATCAACAACAAATTAACAAACTTGAAAGAGGACCTCAGGGGAATGTGCGTGTAAAGTTTCGCCTTAATCTGCGTAGCTGTTCTAGAGAAGAAGATTTAAAAAAAAAACACTAAAAAACAAGATGGCGGCCGAATTACGTCATCGATGACGTCAAAAAAAACATTTTCGTCAGTGATTTTTGGCGTAGATGATGCTCAGAATTTTTCAGATTTTTCCCATATGGCGTTCTACTTGACGAATTTTCACCGGTATATCGCTTCACCTATGACGTCACGAAAAATCACACGTGTTCCCCATAGGGAGCTTAGTAAAATGTATCAAACGAAAATTTTTTCCATTGCACGGTTTCCGAGATACAGATGTCCAAAGTTTATCGCTTTTTTCAAGATGGCGACCGTACCACGTGACCAATGACGTCATAATTATAACGTGATTGTGCTATCAAAAAAGATACATACTATGGTGAAAATTTCCTGTCGATCGGACTTAGTGTTCCAGAGAAAATGATTTTTAAAGCGAAAAAGGGTGCAAAATGCCGGCGGAAGAATAATAATAATGCGTAATAATAAACAGAAGAAAAACAATAGGGTACCCTGTACTCACAGGGTACCCTAACTAGAACTGCCACTTTATAACTGCTGGCAGTGATGACCGGGTACCCAGTCCGCGTCCGCCTTTGATACAACATGGGACTTTCTGCAGATGACAGTCGCAAAGTTTCGCATTCATCGGGAAAGTGGTTCCAGAAAAAAACATCATTGAAGAGTGATACAAACAGAGGCCTGCTTCGATATGGCGTGGGACTGAAGACCTACGAACGGGGCAGCACAAAGCGTTCAATTTCCTTATTACTGGCGAACAGATTCAAATAATTAAATAATTCTGGCTGCCAAACCGTGTGACCAATCAGGTTGAATTTTAAACTTTTGTTTCGCATATCACCTGAATTATAAATGTGAAGTTTCGCATATATAGAGGCAGCGGTTCCAGAGTAAACATTAATTAATATTTATCCTTCAATCCAAGATGGCGGCCAAACCATGTGACTTCTGATGTCATAATTTGCACCACGTGTGCAAACACGATGGTGGATGATAACTGCAAATTTTCGCTTCTCCAGGTTAAGCAGTTCCAGAGAAAACATTATTTAATATTTTTCTTAAAACCAACATGGCTGCCAAACCCTGGGCCCGATCCCGTTGAAATTTCAAACCCTCATTCCGCATGAGCGTTCCACCATAATCTTGATGTTTCACATTTATTGATGCAGTAATTCCAGAGTAAACATTAATTAATATTTTTCCTTCAATCCAATATGGCTGCCAAACGTTGCGTCGTCCCTCAAAAGGGGGTGAGAACTTTTTATTCGTCATGGAGAGGCGGTCATAGTGGTCGAGTTTCGCCTGGATCTGTTCAGCCGTTTCAGAGAAAAAGACGTTTGAAGATATTGTTTTTCAATCCAAGATGGCTGACGAACCATGTGACCTATGGCATCAGAAATTTATACTCTGCTTCCAACTAGGTATTGGAACACGTTTGTGAAGTTTCGTGTTAATGGGTAAAGGTGCGTTTTTCTATCCAAGATGGCCGCCAAACCATGTGATGTGTGACGTCATAATTTTTACCATGCGTGCAGACTGCCCTCTCGATGATAATTACAAATTTTCGATTCGTTTGGTTAAGCGGTTCCAGAGAAAACATTATTTAATATTTTTCTTAAATCCAAGATGGCGGCCAAACCATGTGACTTATCAATTCGAAATTAACAAACTTATATCGCCTTCCTGTCCCGAATACAGTTCTGAAATCTGCCCTTCATCCGACCAGCGCTTCTGGAGAAGAAGATGTTTGAAGGTTTTCGGGTTTTTTCAAGATGGCCGCCAAACCATGTGACCGATCAAGAATAAATTAACAAACTTGAGAAAGGACCTCATGGGGAATATATGTGTGAAGTTTCGTCTTAATCTATCTTGCCCTTCTGGAGAAGAAGATTTTTAAAATTTATTCATTTTCAATCCAAGATGGCTGCCGAACCTTGTGACCTATGATATCATAAATTTAAATTCTGCTTTCCATCGTCGACCCGAACAAGTGTGTGAAGTTTCCTGAAAATCGGATAAGGTCTATTTTTCCATCCAAGATGGCCGCCAAACCATGTGACTTCTGAGGTAAAAATTTTTTACCATATATGCAGACTTGAGGGAGGAAGGCAATTGCAAATTTTCACTTCGATGGCTTATGAAATACCAGAGAAAACATTATTTAATATTTTTCTTAAATCCAACATGGCGGCCAAACCATGTGACCTATCACTTTGAAATTAACAAACTTGCATCGCATACATGTCACGAATATAGTTGTGAAATCTCGCCTTGATTGGACCAGCGCTTCTGGAGAAGAAGATGTTTGAAGGTTTTAGGGTTTTTTCAAGATGGCCGCCAAACCATGTGACGTATCAACAACAAATTAACAAACTTGAAAGAGGACCTCAGGGGGAATGTACCTGTAAAGTTTCACCTTAATCTGTCCAGCCCTTCTGGAGAAGAAGATTTTTTTTAAAAAACACTAAAAAACAAGATGGCGGCCGAATTACGTCATCGATGACGTCAAAAAAAACATTTTTGACGATGAATTTTGGTGTAGATGACGCTCAGAATTTTTCAGATTTTTCCTATATGGCGTTCTACTTGACGAATTTTCACCGGTATATCGCTTCACCTATGATGTCACGAAAAATCACACGTGTTCCCCATAGGGAGCTTAGTAAAATGTATCAAACAAAAAATTTTTCCATTGCACGGTTTCCGAGATACAGATGTCCAAAGTTTATCGCTTTTTTCAAGATGGCGACCGTACCACGTGACCAATGACGTCATAATTATAGCGTGATTGTGCTATCAAAAAAGATACATACTATGGTGAAAATTTCCTGTCGATCGGACTTAGTGTTCCAGAGAAAATGATTTTTAAAGCGAAAAAGGGTGCAAAACGCCGGCGGAAAAATAATAATAATAATAATAATAATGCGTAATAATAATAAACAGAAGAAAAACAATAGGGTACCCTGTACTCACAGGGTACCCTAACTAGAACTGCCACTTTATAACTGCTGGCAGTGATGACCGGGTACCCAGAAGTGTCCGCCTTTGACACAACTGATACAACATGAGACTTAAATCATAGTCGCAAAGTTTCGCATTTATCGGATAAGCGGTGCCAGAGAAAACATTATTTAATGGTGATACAAACACAGGCCTGCTTCGAAACGGCGCGGAACAGACGAGTTACGAACCGGGCAGCACAAAGCGTTCAATTTCCTTATTACTGGCGAACAGATTCAAATAATTAAATAATTCTGGCTGCCAAACCGTGTGACCGATCAGGTTGAAATTTTAAACGTTTGTTTCGCATGTCGGCTAAATTACAAATATGAAGTTTCGTATGTATAGAAGCAGCGGTTCCAGAGTAAACATTAATTAATATTTATCCTTCAACCCAAGATGGCGGCCAAACCATGTGACTTGTGATGTCATAATTTTCACCACATGTGCAAACACTATCGCAGACGATAAGTGCAAATTTTCGCTTCGCAAGGTTAAGCAGTTCCAAAGAAAACATTATTTAATATTTTTCTTAAAACCAACATGGCTGCCAAACCCTGGGTCCGATCCCGTTGAAATTTCAAACCCTCATTCCGCATCACTGTTCCACCATAAAGGTGATGTTTCACATTTATTGATGCAGTAGTACCAGAGTAAACATTAATTAATATTTTTCCTTCAATCCAATATGGCTGCCAAACGTTGCATCGTACCTCAAAAGGGGGTGGGAACTTTTTATTCGTCATGGAGAGGCGGTCATAGTGGTCGAGTTTCGCCTGGATCTGTTCAGCCGTTTCAGAGAAAAAGACGTTTGAAGATATTGTTTTTCAATCCAAGATGGCTGACGAACCATGTGACCTATGACATCAGAAATTTAAATTCTGCTTCCAACTGGGTATTGGAACACGTTTGTGAAGTTTCGTGTTAATCGGTAAAGGTGCGTTTTTCTATCCAAGATGGCCGCCAAACCATGTGACGTGTGACGTCATAATTTTTATCAGGCGTGCATACTGCCCTCTCGATGATAATTACAAATTTTCGATTCGTTTGGTTAAGCGGTTCCAGAGAAAAGATTATTTAATATTTTTCTTAAATCCAAGATGGCGGCCAAACCATGTGACTTATCAATTCGAAATTAACAAACTTATATCGACTTACTCTCCCGAATATAGTTCTGAAATCTCGCCTTCATTGGACCAGCGCTTTTGGAGAAGAAGATGTTTGAAGGTTTTAGGGTTTTTTCAAGATGGCCGCCAAACCATGTGACCGATCAAGAAGAAATTAACAAACTTGAGAAAGGACCTCATGGGGAATATATGTGTGAAGTTTCGTCTTAATCTATCTTGCCCTTCTGGAGAAGAAGATTTTTAAAATTTATTCATTTTCAATCCAAGATGGCTGCCGAATCTTGTGACCTATGATATCATAAATTTAAATTCTGCTTTCCATCGTCGATCCGAACAAGTGTGTGAAGTTTCGTGAAAATCGGATAAGGTCTATTTTTCCATCCAAGATGGCCGCCAAACCATGTGACTTCTGAGGTAAAAATTTTTTACCATGTATGCAGACTTGAGGGAGGAAGGCAATTGCAAATTTTCACTTCGATGGCTTATGAAATACCAGAGAAAACATTATTTAATATTTTTCTTAAATCCAACATGGCAGCCAAACCATGTGACCTATCACTTTGCAATTAACAAACTTGCATCGCATACATATCCCGAATATAGTTGTGAAATCTCGCCTTCATGGGACCAGCGCTTCTGGAGAAGAAGATGTTTGAAGGTTTTAGGGTTTTTTCAAGATGGCCGCCAAACCATGTGACGTATCAACAACAAATTAACAAACTTGAAAGAGGACCTCAGGGGGAATGTGCCTGTAAAGTTTCGCCTTAATCTGTCCAGCCCTTCTGGAGAAGAAGATTTTTAAAAAAAAATTTTTCAAAACAACATGGCGGCCAAATTACGTCACCGATGACGACAAAATATTTTTTTTCTACGATGAATTTTTGTGTAGATGACGCTCAAGAAATTTCAAATTTTTGCCATGTGGCGTTCTACTTGACGAATTTTCACTGGGATACCTCTTCACCGATGACGTCACGAAAAATCACACGTATTCCCGAGAGGGAGCTTGTTAAAATGTATGAAGCGAAATTTTTTTTACCCTAGAAGATTTCAGAGATACAGAGCTCCAAAGTTTTTCTGTTTTTTCAAGATGGCGCCCGTACCATGTGACCTATGACGTCATAATTATCAATTATGTATGCTATCAAAAAAGATACATATTTGGTGAAAATTTTGTGTCGATTGGTCTTACCATTTCTGAGAAAATGGCATTTAAAGCGAAAAAATTGGAAATTTTGCAAATTTACGGCGGAAGAAAAATAATAATAACTAGAACTGCCACTTTATAACTGCTGGCAGTGATGACCGGGTACCCAGTCCGTCCGCCTTTGATACAACATGGGACTTTCTGCAGATGACAGTCGCAAAGTTTGGCATTGAAAGGATAAGCGGTGCCAGAGAAAACATTATTTAATAGTGATACAAACACAGGCCTGCTTCGAGACAGCACGGAACAGATGAGTTACGAACCGGGCAGCACAAAGCATTCAATTTCGTTATTACTGGCTTCCAGATTCAAATAATTAAATAATTCTGGCTCCCAAACCGCGTGACCGATCAGGTTGAAATTTTAAACTTTTATTTCGCATGTCACCTGAATTATAAATCTGAAGTTTCGCATATATAGAGGCAGCGGTTCCAGAGTAAACATTAATTAATATTTATCCTTCAATCCAAGATGGCGGCCAAACCATGTGACTTGTGATGTCATAATTTGCACCACGTGTGCAAACACGATGGTGGATGATAACTGCAAATTTTCGCTTCTCCAGGTTAAGCAGTTCCAGAGAAAACATTATTTAATATTTTTCTTAAAACCAACATGGCTGCCAAACCCTGGGCCCGATCGCGTTGAAATTTCAAACCCTCATTCCGCATGAGCGTTCCACCATAAACTTGATGTTTCACATTTATTGATGCAGTAGTTCCAGAGTAAACATTAATTAATATTTTTCCTTCAATCCAATATGGCTGCCAAACGTTGCATCGTACCTCAAAAGGGGGTGGGAACTTTTTATTCGTCATGGAGAGGCGGTCATAGTGGTGGAGTTTCGCCTGGATCTGTTCAGCCGTTTCAGAGAAAAAGACGTTTGAAGATATTGTTTTTCAATCCAAGATGGCTGACGAACCATGTGACCTATGACATCAGAAATGTATATTCTGCTTCCAACTGGGTATTGGAACACGTACGTGAAGTTTCGTGTTAATCGGTAAAGGTGCGTTTTTCAATCCAAGATGGCCGCCAAACCATGTGACGTGTGACATCATAATTTTTACCAAGCGTGCATACTGCCTGCTAGATGATAATTACAAATTTTCGATTCGTTTGGTTAAGCGGTTCCAGAGAAAACATTATTTAATATTTTTCTGAAATCCAAGATGGCGGCCAAACCATGTGACTTATCAATTCGAAATTAACAAACTTATATCGCCTTCCTGTCCCGAATATAGTTCTGAAATCTCCCCTTCATTGGGCCAACGCTTCTGGAGAAGAAGATGTTTGAAGGTTTTCGGGTTTTTTCAAGATGGCCGCCAAACCATGTGACCGATCAAAAACAAATTAACAAACTTGAGAAAGGACCTCATGGGGAATATATCTGTGAAGTTTCGTCTTCATCTGTCTTGCCCTTCTGGAGAAGAAGATTTTTAAAATTTATTCATTTTCAATCCAAGATGGCTGCCGAACCTTGTGACCGAGGATATCATGAATTTAAATTCTGCTTTCCATCGTCGACCCGAACAAGTGTGTGAAGTTTTGTGTAAATCGGATAAAGTCTATTTTTCTATCCAAGATGGCCGCCAAACCATGTGACTTCTGAGGTAAAAATTTTTACCATGTATGCAGACTTGAGCGAGGAAGGCACTTGCAAATTTTCGCTTCGATGGCTTATGAAATACCAGAGAAAACTTTATTTAATATTTTTCTTAAATCCAACATGGCGGCCAAACCATGTGACCTATCACTTTGAAATTAACAAACTTGCATCGCATACATGTCACGAATATAGTTCTGAAATCTCGCCTTCATTGGACCAGCGCTTCTGGAGAAGAAGATGTTTGAAGGTTTTAGGGTTTTTTCAAGATGGCCGCCAAACCATGTGACGTATCAACAACAAATTAACAAACTTGAAAGAGGACCTCAGGGGGAATGTGCGTGTAAAGTTTCGCCTTAATCTGCATAGCCGTTCTGGAGAAGAAGATTTAAAAAAAAAAAACACTAAAAAACAAGATGGCGGCCGAATTACGTCATCGATGACGTCAAAAAAACATTTTCGTCAGTGATTTTTGGCGTAGATGATGCTCAGAATTTTTCAGATTTTTCCCATATGGCGTTCTACTTGACGAATTTTCACCGGTATATCGCTTCACCTATGACGTCACGAAAAATCACACGTGTTCCCCATAGGGAGCTTAGTAAAATGTATCAAACGAAAATTTTTTCCATTGCACGGTTTCCGAGATACAGATGTCCAAAGTTTATCGCTTTTTTCAAGATGGCGACCGTACCACGTGACCAATGACGTCATAATTATAACGTGATTGTGCTATCAAAAAAGATACATACTATGGTGAAAATTTCCTGTCGATCGGACTTAGTGTTCCAGAGAAAATGATTTTTAAAGCGAAAAAGGGTGCAAAATGCCGGCGGAAGAATAATAATAATAATGCGTAATAATAAACAGAAGAAAAACAATAGGGTACCCTGTACTCACAGGGTACCCTAATAAACAGAAGAAAAACAATAGGTTATCCAGTCCATTTGACTGGATACCCTAATAAACATAAGAAAAACAATAGGGTACCCTGTACTGACAGGGTACCCTAACTAGAACTGCCACTTTATAACTGCTGGCAGTGATGACCGGGTACCCAGTCCGTCCGCCTTTGATACAACATGGGACTTTGTGCAGATGACAGTCGCAAAGTTTCGCATTCATCGGGAAAGTGATTCCAGAAAAAAACATTATTGAAGAGTGATACAAACAGAGGCCTGCTTCGATATGGCGTGGGACTGAAGAGCTACGAACCGGGCAGCACAAAGTGTTCAATTTCCTTATTACTGGCGAACAGATTCAAATAATTAAATAATTCTGGCTGCCAAACCGCGTGACCGATCAGGTTGAAATTTTAAACTTTTGTTTCGCATGTCGGCTGAATTACAAATGTGGAGTTTCATATATATAGAAGCAGCGGTTCCAGAGTAAACATTAATTAATATTTATCCTTCAATCCAAGATGGCGGCCAAACCATGTGACTTGTTATGTCATAATTTTCACCACATGTGCAAACACGATCGGAGACGATAAGTGCAAATTTTCGCTTCGCTTGGTTAAGCAGTTCCAGAGAAAACATTATTTAATATTTTTCTTAAAACCAACATGGCTGCCAAACCCTGGGGCCGATCCCGTTGAAATTTCAAACCCTCATTCCGCATGACTGTTCCAGCATAAAGGTGAAGTTTCACATTGATTGATGCAGTTGTTCCAGAGTAAACATTAATTAATATTTTTCCTTCAATCCACTATGGCTGCCAAACGTTGCGTCGTACCTCAAAAGGGGTGAGAACTTTTATTCGTCATGGAGAGGCGGTCATAGTGGTGGAGTTTCGCCTGGATCTGTTCAGTCGTGTCAGAGAAAAAGACGTTTTAAGATATTATTTTTCAATCCAAGATGGCTGACGAACCATGTGACCTATGACATCACAAGTTTATATTCTGCTTCCAACTGGGTATTGGAACACGTGTGTGAAGTTTCGTGTTAATCGGTAAAGGTGCGTTTTTCTATCCAAGATGGCCGCCAAACCATGTGACGTGTGACATCATAATTTTTAACTCTCGTGCAGACACGATGGTCGATGATAATTGCAAACTTTCGATTCGTTAGGTTAAGCGGTTCCAGAGAAAACATTATTTAATATTTTTCTTAAATCCAAGATGGCGGCCAAACCGTGTGACTTATCAATTCGAAATTAACAAACTTATATCGCCTACGTGTCCCGAATATACTTCTGAAATCTGCCCTTCATCCGACCAGCGCTTCTGGAGAAGAAGATGTTTGAAGGTTTTAGGGTTTTTTCAAGATGGCCGCCAAACTATGTGACGTATCAACAACAAATTAACAAACTTGAGAAAGGACCTCATGGGGAATATATGTGTTAAGTTTCGTCTTGATCTGTCTTGCCCTTCTGGAGAAGAAGATTTTTAAAATTTATTCATTTTCAATCCAAGATGGCTGCCGAACCTTGTGACCTATGATATCATAAATTTAAATTCTGCTTTCCATCGTCGACCCGAACAGGTGTGTGAAGTTTCGTGTAAATCGGATAAAGTCTATTTTTCTATCCAAGATGGCCGCCAAACCATGTGACTTCTGAGGTAAAACTTTTTTACCATGTATGCAGACTTGAACGTGGAAGGCACTTGCAAATTTTCGCTTCGATGGCTTATGAAATACCAGAGAAAACATTATTTAATATTTTTCTTAAATCCAACATGGCGGCCAAACCATGTGACCTATCACTTTGAAATTAACAAACTTGCATCGCATACATGTCACGAATATAATGCTGAAATCTCGCCTTCATTGGACCAGCGCTTCTGGAGAAGAAGATGTTTGAAGGTTTTAGGGTTTTTCAAGATGGCCGCCAAACCATGTGACGTATCAATAACAAATTAACAAACTTGAAAGAGGACTTCAGGGGGAATGTGCGTGTAAAGTTTCGCCTCAATCTGCATAGCCGTTCTGGAGAAGAAGATTTTTTAAAAAAACACTAAAAACAAGATGGCGGCCGAATTACCTCATCGATGACGTCAAGAAAAACATTTTCGTCAGTGATTTTTGGCGTAGATGATGCTCAGAATTTTTCAGATTTTTCCCATATGGCGTTCTACTTGACGAATTTTCACCGGTATATCGCTTCACCTATGACATCATGAAAAATCACACGTGTTCCCCATCGGGAGCTTAGTAAAATGTATCGAGCGAAAAATTTTTCCATTGCACGGTTTCTGAGATACAGAGGTCCAAAGTTTATCGTTTTTTTCAAGATGGCGCCCGCACCACGTGACCAATGACGTCATAATTATAACGTGATTGTGCTATCAAAAAAGATACATACTGTGGTGAAAATTTTGTCTCGATCGGACTTAGTCTCCCAGAGAAAATGGTTTTTAAAGCGAAAAAGGGTGCAAAATGCCGGCGGAAAAAAAAATAATAATAAACAGAAGAAAAACAATAGGGTACCCTGTACTCACAGGGTACCCTAATAATAAATAAACAGAAGAAAAACAATAGGGTACCCTGTACTCACAGGGTACCCTAATAATAATGCGTAATAATAATAAACAGAAGGAAAACAATAGGGTACCCTGTACTCACAGGGTACCCTAACTAGCTGTGCTCGAGGGAAACCAAAAACAGATTTGGAATCATTGTGCAAAACTGGTCTAGAAAAGTGTGTTTACATCTTTGATGAGAGAAAAAAAAGTTCCATTTTGTCGACCACTGTTATCAACCGAGTGCACACGTCTTCACTCTTTACTTGATTGCTACTACAAGTACTAAACGATGCTTTGATAAAATTTTATCATTTTCGATGCTGAAATTTTAAGTGCCATAATAACAATTCCACTCGACAAGAGCAAAACATCACAGTAACATTTTTGTAACCAATTTGAGAATTCCGAAATTGTTGACATTTTTCTTGTGAACCATTTTGTTTGCGTATGTTCTTGGTTAAGGAAGAGTTGAGGCTAATTTAGGTGAAGTGTGTAAATTATAGTTTTTTTTTTTAATTATTATTGCCAGCATCATGGGATGAGTCATGTTGCTCTCGTATTGTATTTACTTAAACAGCCTGTTTCCTGCAACAGCTCAGATTCTGGGCCAGAGCCGACTCTGTGACATGTTGTGTGGTTGCTGCCTTATTGTGCGTGGGTTTCTTTTTGTGAGTGTGCCCGGTGGGTGCTCGTGACCCCAAGCACGTGACAATATTTGTTGATGAAATGGTTATTATGCCTCCACGGCCGAAGGGTAGCGTGTTATGTTTTCTGATTTTGCCTGGCTGTCTGTCAATTCTGCGATATTTGTTACCACGATAAGATAACTTGTCAGCCATTGAAGAGAGTTCAAACAAATCTGGCAGAAGTAGGATGAATTGCTTACATTATTTGTTGGGTTCAAGAGGTCAAAGGTTGAACGTCATGTGCCCTTTAATTAGAAATGTGTTACCGCGATAACTTATGAAGCGCTTTAGCGATTTCTTCCAAACTTAGCACAAGTATAGAATGTAATACAAAGACGAACTGATTAGATTTTTGGGTTCAACATGTCAAAAGTCCAAGGACATGTGCGCTTTGAAAATCATTTTGCAGACCGTAACTCGAGTTGGAAGCATCTGATGTTTTATTTATTTTTCTCTCTCGCGCTTTCTGTAATGTGACCTCTAATTTTCATGTGACCTTAATGTAAGATCGACCGTAACAGCGGGTTCACGTCTAACACGGCCAGAGGGCCTACCCATCGACTCATTTGCATCAAATTATATTTTCCTTTGTTATTTTTTTGTGTGTGTGTGTTTGTTTATGAAGTAAATAGCAAACTGTTGAATAGTAACTTCATTACTTGTATTTTGGAGTGTTTGTGAAGTTCACTTAATTTTTTTTGTCGCAGGGTGGTGGACATTTTGGAGAAGTATGGTGTACATCGGCCTGTCAGTTATGTTCGGGATTCCCAGAGTGATGTGGAGCTTGCACAGGATCTGCTCACATATCTCGCCCGCCAAGCTGGACGCAGGTGCCTTACGACAAACGTTTGATTGCCACATGCCGGTGGGGTGCGGAGGGTTGGACATAGGGAGTTCCATATTGGCAATGAGATGTCATTATTGAGCTTCCACACTCAATTTATTATTTACTTGCAAATTCAACCCGTTGCTTTGCCGACGGAAATATTAGTGGGGGGGGGGAGAGAAAGAGGGGAGGGATAGAGGAGGATGGGGGGGTGAGCGGGGTAGTGGGGAGGGGAAGGGAGTGTTCTGGACATGTATTTGAAAGGGGGAGTTGAGGGAAAGCTGGGGGGGTAAAAAAAATACTGCTTAAAAAAAAATAAAGCTTTCATTTGTCTAGTTCACACATTCTTTGACACCCCTTTCTCTCCTGGACCTACGAAGGGTTGTATGGTGGTGAAGGATAGTGTGAGGGGAGGGTGAGGAAGACAGCACGAAGGGAGAGGGGAGGGAAGTGTGAGGGGGGGTTGGGGGAAACAGCATGAAGGAGAGGGGAGGGGAAGGCAGCATAAGGGGAATTAAGGCAACGTAAGGGAAAGGGAAGGAAGCGTGAATGGAGGTCAGGCAGCATACCAGGGCATTACTGGAGTGAAAAAACGCTCCCAAACAGCAACGTTTGATTTTTAACTGCCGTGTTCCATGTAAAACCGGGTGGGAGCATCTTATAAAAGAAAACTGCATACATAATTGCCAAAAAAATGGGACCCCCTGTCGACTCTATCATCATGGATTGTAAAATGAGGTGAGGGAGCACGGCGTTGCATCAAATGAAGTTCCATTTTCTGCACATTCCTTCATCTTTTCTTCAGAAAATTGAATCGACCGAGCATTAGAAAAAAATTAAGCTTAATGTTAATTTTTATTCCGTTTTTTTTTTATTTTTATTTTTTTTTTTTAAAGCAATCACGCAAAGATTGGTATTTTCATCAGCAAAGCAACGGGTCTTACTTCTAGTGGTTTTGAAATGACCAACCAAGCAGCTTGGTGAGCAATCGACAAGTGGTTTAAGCACTCGAGCAAGCACTCAAACAGAACACTTGGCTTGGCAAGCGATTACCCATTGCCGTCGGTCATATTAACCCGTGCACCCGGAAACGCCCAAGCAATGTCCGAATTGGACAAAGGAACACTTTTTTTTAGCAGTCGGAACTGCGACTAAGTTCAATTCTGGAGCTTCACTTTTGTAATTCAGCTTAGTTTAAGAGCTTTTTGAGGTTAACGCATCTGTGGAAATGAAATAAAGCCACAAACGCCGGCGTATCCGGGCGTTTATAAGCATTGTAATGTATCCAGCAATTCGTAGGTATGATGAACAGGGATTGGATAATTTGAGTGAGGAAAGTGGAAAAAAGAAAAGAAAAAAAAAGAACTTTATTGTTAAATTGTTGCGGCCTGTTCCAAGTCAAGGCATGGATGAGCAGGCCAAAATAACATGGTGGCTTCGGACTCCAGCGAGGGAACCCAGGATTGCTCTTAAGACCCCATATAGAGCAAGGTGGCTGAGCATGCACCTGATGAAGGATATAATTAAATAAGGCCGTTAATCATCTTTAAAAGGGATGTTTTAATTAACCCAGACAAGGGAGTTGTTTGAGGGGACACGGGGGGGGGTTGGTGGTTGAGTTCAGGTGCATCCATTTTTTTGATGTCTAGTGAGTTCAACATCCCAACCACGATGCAGGAAAAACCAATTTTCACTCATGCACTTGCTTGGAGTTCCTTTAGTATGTATGCAAAGTTTCAGGCTACTCGGTTTCATGGTTTTGGAGTTATGAAGGACACACACACACGCACACACACACACACACACACACACACACACACACACACACACACACACACACACACACACACACACACACACATACTTATGAGTATAGATGTTTATTTGGTGATTACAAGTACATAATATTTATTCTCAAGTTATGATATTGCTTTCATCTTCCTGTCCAGGTTTTATTTCCTCCACCACCGAAGGTGGACGGAGGTTCTGTTTTCACCCCTGTTTGTTTGTCTATTTTTGTTTGTCTGTGAACTGGATATTTCAAAAAGTTATGGACGGATTTGGATTTAACTTGGTGGACAGGTTGGCTGTGTGACAAGGAAGGAAGGAAGGACATTGGATTTTGGGGAAGGTCTGGATCCAGATATGTGAATTTTTGAAATTTTAAAAATGATTCTTTACCATTGAGAGATGGCTCAAAAATTATATACAGAAAAACCTTAAATTTTGCGGGGGTTACGTTCCTGGAAAATGCCGCGATCGTTAAAACCCGATAGCTAAAACCAAGCGCCTATCGGAAAAGGGAGTTGGGGGGATTGTAGGTTCAGAGGCTTCGAGAAAATACAGTGCCTTCAGAAAGTATTCACACCGCTCGACTTTTGTCACATTTTGTTGTTATAGCCTGAATTAAAAATGGATTAAATTTTTGAAAAATTTTGTCACCGATATACACAAAATACCACAGAGTGACAAAGTGAAAATCATGTTTTTAAAAACTTTTACAAACTACAAATGAAAATCTGAAATGTCTCTGCAACTTGATTGAAGTCCACCTGTGGCCAATTCAATTGATTGGACGTGTTTTATAAAGTAACACACCATTCTATAGGAGGTCCCACAGTTGACAGTGCATGTCAGAGCAGAAACTCTACCATGAAGTTCAAGGAACTGTCCGTAGAACTCCGAGATTGAATTGTGAGGAGGCATAGATCTGGGGAAGGGAATAGAACAATTTCTAGAGAGTTGAGACATCCCAAGAGCACAGAGCTCCATCGTTAGGAAATGGAAAGAATGTGGAATTACCCAGACTATTCCTAGAGCTGGCCATCTGACCCAAACTGAACAACGGGGCAAGAAGGACCTTGGTCAGTGAGGTGACCAAAAGCCCAATGACCACTCTGACAGAAATACAGACTTCCTTGGCTGAGATGGGAGAACCTTCCGGAAGGGCAACAATCTCTGCAGCACTTCGCAAATCGATCACCCCAGGCAAAAATAACATTTCTTTCCTGCAGTAATTCTCTGCAGACTACTGCAAATATGAGAGTACAACTGCCATATACTATAGTTCTAACTGTAGCATTTTTGCCTGGGGAGGCTTTATGGGAGAGTGGCCAGACAGTGGGGTAGAGTGCATACCTCCGCCAGACTGAACAGTTTACGTTTTGTATCCCACTGCTAGGCCGGACCTGCATCCAGACCTGAACCAAAATCAAATCGGCTTGTTCTTGTTATCCAAAACAAACTCGTGCACTTAGTTTTGTCATAACTCGTGAACAACTTTTTGAAATGTAATGCTATATATCGTTTTTGGCCCCGTCTCTCAATGGTGAAGAATCATTTCGAAAATTTAAAAATTCTCTTGTCCGGGTCCGTATCTAAATATTCACCGAATCCAATCATTTCATCCTTGTCACAGACCCAACCTCTCAATGAAATTTCGTCCAAATCCGTGCGCAACTTCTTGAGAAGTCCTTTTTACAGACAAACAGGGATGAAAATATAATTTCCGCCCACCTTTGGTAGCAGAGGTAATAAACAAAAACAAGACTTTTTACCTTTTAGATTTCTTCCAAAACAGTGATCTGATTTTTATAAAGCAGTGAGGTGAGTGAAGATAAAAAAATATTACATCCTCTGCTGTAAATATAAACCACAAGACTTATCTCGGGATGATGATACTGTTTGAGTGTGGAATGGGGAGAGGGGAGGAGGAAGGTGGATTCAGCTATCAAAAGAGCAACATTGGCTTTACAACAAAGTCGCTTGCTGCATTGCCATATTGGAGAAGGGTAAGATGATCTTGAATCACCTTGAACCCTGGAGCAGATCTTTCCTGCTTGGACAGGAAGATATGAGCTGGCATTCTCTTGCAAAATAATCCTGTCTCATCCGCATTAAAGACCTGCTTCAGCATAAATCCCTTCACCTTGTTTAGTTTCATGAGTTGCGGTGGGTAGTTCTCTGTTAGGGTCTGGTCATGGTCTGCCGATGCTGCTTCCCTGACTAATTTGACATTATGGAAGCCAAACCTTCTTTTGAAGTTCTCAAACCAGCCCTTCCTGGTGTGAAAATTGTGGATGGCGATGGTCGAACTGGAGTCTTTGGCCCCTGGTGATTCGTGGAAATGTTGTTAAATCTGCAATGCTTTCTCCTCATCATTTCTTTCTGTTTGGTTCTCGATCCAAATATTAACCACTTTTTCCATCCTTTCAATGTAAGGATCACGGGACTGAAATGACACTTTTTGTTTGGCGGAGCGCTGGTGGAAACACCTGCATGGATATTTGACTCCCTTTTATGGATATACCGCTCAGTCAATTCATTTATCCCATAATGGTGGCCCACAGATGCCGCACTTTCACCTCCAGACAACGTATCTATAACTCGAATTTTTTGTACGACATCGTAACTTTTCTCTGCCTTTTGGCACAACTAATTTTGTCCATCGTTTTATGTTTGGGTGCCATTATTAACGGTGCACGAGAAACAACAAAAGACTTGTAATGGGAGGAAATCATCCTTGCTGACAAATGTTGACTCATCTCAGCTTAAAAACCGTGATTGTCGAAATGAAATCCTGTGACGACTAAATTGGAACACAATGGGTTGCCCACGATTGCTCAAAATCCTCGATATTTAAGCGTTTAATGTAGAGCATGGTATTACAAAAACTTGTGGACGAATTATGACAAAACTCGGTGAATGAGTTTGGTATGTGATGACAACAAGCCGATTAGATTTTCTTTAAGGTCCATATGCAAATCCGACCAATCAGGTCAGGTCAGGTCAGGTATGGGAGCATGCGATGGAGCAGCGCGTTGCTGCGTCCACTTTCCTCCGGTACTCCAGTGGCCTCCCTCTGGCCGTCCCCCAGGCAGATGCCTGGCCCATTCCTATTTCCCCGAGATGCCGATTAAACTGCTGCAACCATGAGGCACGTGGTTGGACCATTGGCCTCCTCCACTCATGAGGCTCCCTCACTGAGAGAATCTTGTTGAGCAGGATCAGCTTCAGGAAAACGAGCCACATGTCCATACAGCCGCAGCTGATGCTCACGGACGATGCAGGAAACAAATCTCATTTGATTCTCTCTCAGCAACCGCTCATTGGACACAAGGTCCGACCAGTGATAGCCAAGGATTCTCCGAAGAGACCTGGTACCAAAGGTATTCAACCTCCACCTCAGATCCCTGGTCAGAGTCCAATTCTCACATCCAGAGAGCAAAACTGGAAGCAACAAGGACCTGAAGACTTGGACTTTCGTCCTCCTGCACAGGTACCGACAACGACTACACCCCTTGATCCAGTGAATCCATGACTCCCCAGGCCCGATACAGATGTCTATTGACCTCTGGCTCACAGCCAGCAGAGACAGGAATATCACTGCCAAGGTAAGTGAATCTCTCCGTGACCTCCACATCCTCACCACAAACAGGTACAGACAACACAGCAGCATCCAAGACATCTTTGAAAGTCTGGATCTTAGTTTTGACCCAGGAAGCCTGTAATCCCAGTGTCTCCAACTCCTCATTCAACCCCTCGAGGGCCCCCAAAAGCATATCCAGAGTCTCTGCAAAGATGACTGCATCATCTGCAATATCAAGGTCAGAGATCTTGACATACCCTAACAATGCACCACGGCTTGATCTCTCCGATATCCTCCCCAGAATCCAGTCCATACAAGCACGGAAAAGTGTGGGAGCCAGTACACACCCCTGATGAACTCCAGTAACAACTGGAAATAATTTGGTGATTGTATCACCACGTCTCGCAGCACTGTCAGTACCAAAGTGAAGTTCAGACATCAAATTGATCAGTTTTGGTGGCACCCCACGAAGACCAAGAACTTTCCAGATGGCATCATGATTCACTGAATCGAACGATTGTCAGACATCAACATAGGCTGCAAGCAGCCCCTGCCAAAACTCTTGTCTGCGTTTGGTGAGGACCCGAAGGGCAAAGACACCATTAATCGTTGGCCTCTTTGGTGTAAACCCTGACTGCTCTGGGCACTGGTGCTCAAGCTGATGGTGACAAACCCTATCAAGAATTTTCTGAACAAACACCTTGCCCGCACTGAGAGCAGCGTCACCCCTCGGTAGTTGTTGCAGTCTTGGCGATCACCCTTCCCTTTCCATAGAGGGACAACAAGGCCCCTCTTCCAGTCAGTTGGGATGATGCCTGTGTTCCAGGCAGAGCACAGAACTGTGTGCAACGACACGAGTACAGAATTTCTACCAGCCTTGAGAAGTTCAGCATGGATGCCACAAATCCCCGGAGCCTTACCCCATTTCAACCGGTTCACGACAGCCTGTGTTTCCACAAACGAAGGTGGATCACTGTTGATTGGAGGGTCAGCAATAGGGATACGAACACCCCTGACATCCAACTCAACATCTAGTGGATCAGCCTGGTACGGCCGCTCAAAGTAACCGGCCAAGCGAACCTTCACTTCGGACTCCTCTGTCAAGAGCCTACCACCCTCCTCTCTAACTGCATTTCACCGAGGGATGGTTTTAGAGGAACGCAATTCGCGAATTCCCCTGAATGCAGGACAAGAATCACCTGTCCACAGGTGATGCTCTACCCTCTCACAGATTCCTCGCACAAAGGCCTCCTTGTCCACCCTCAGCGCACATACAGTTTTATGCATCACCGCCCTGAACGGGTCAGCTCTGCCATTAAGCCTGGCCCTGCGGCTCTGGTCAATGGTTTCCAGTGTCACTTGAGACAAAAAATTGTTCTTTGCCCAACTGTGAGTTCCCAGACATCCACCGGCCATATCAACGATGGTGTTCTTGAAGGCACTCCACAACTCTTCAGATTTCCCCAAAACACCCAGACCCCCCAAATCCCCACTCCGCCTGTTTGCAAACTCCTCAGCTACCCTCTCATCCTTGAGATTTCCAACATTCAGCCTTGGCTTGGATGGTACCATTCTCCGAGATTTAAGATGCAACTTAAGAGTTGCTACAACAAGCCGGTGGTCGGTATTGAGGAACTGAGCTCTCCGGTAGACCCTGCAGTTCTGGATCATCCTCCAGCGACCATCAACGGGCACATGGTCAATCTCCTTTGCCACACCGCCAGCGTTAGTATACCAAGTCCAGCAATGAGCCTGTGGGTGCTGAAACCACGAACCAGCCACCCTAAGTCCATGACTTCTTGCAAAGTCAAGGAACTTCATGCTATTCAGGTTCACAGTTCCAGAACCATGGGGACCAACACGTGTCTCATAACCATCCCACTCAATTCCAGTCGATGCATTGAAATCCCCCAAGACTAGAAGTGTATCTTGCCTGGGGCACTGATCAACCACAGACTCGAGCGTGGCGTAGAATGCGTCCTTCACGGTGAGATCACTCGCCTCAGTCGGAGCATATACCGAGACCAGGGAAACGACACCCAAAAAGTGACGAATCCTTTGTCTCATAATACACTTATTGACCGGTGTTACCTTGGAGTAATTCTCATTGGAGTCAGCGTGCTTGACACAGCTGCAGCAACTCCATGAGCCTGGTAACCATCAGAGTGACCAGACCAATAGTCGGTGTAACCACCTGTCATGATCTCGTCACGATCCGGTCTCCGAACCTCAAAGAGTGCTGCGATACTCTTTAGCTCAGATTATAACAGACAGGTAATCATTCTCTCTTCGGGATAGTGCCGTCCAGGCATCCACCCGAAGGGACCGCCGCAGGTTAACCCAAAGAGGTCGCCGTCTAGTGGACGACACCTCAGCACCACCCCAACACACACACTACCGCAGTCTGACCCGGCCTATCAGTGGGCTAAAAAACGTAAATTGTTCAGCCTCGCAGATGTGTGCACTCTGCCAAGCGCCATTCTCGTTGATATATTTGATGCATGTAATTTTTTTGGTGGTGCTGTTTTTGTGTGGACAACAGGAAACCAGCACTGACTGAATCACAATGGGAGCAACTGCTGCAAGACATGCTGGAGATGCAGCGAACTGTTTACACCTGCATGAGACCAGAAATATGCCGTGAGGTAAAATGAGATGAATTAAATGGAGGAAAACGCGAACTGAGAACATCTTGCCCTCGTGGGGCAACTTGGCATAACAATTGTGCATTTTGTGAGGAAAGCACCAAATTTGGAACACTAGTAGCCTATCATATTATGAACAGATTTGGATGTTGGGCCATCTCAAATTCAGCCGCTGATGGCTGTGGCAGCCATTTTCCACTGCCATCAAAAATTTTGAGATGGCCCAATATCCAAATCTGTTCATAATATGATAGGCTACTAGTGTTCCAAATTTCGTGCTTTCCTCACAAAATGCACAATTGTTATGCTATATTTAGCTAAGTTGCCCCCCTCCCCCTCCAACCTCCCACCCCCCACTTAATTTACACAAAATCGCTATTGTTTTCCCAGGAGCTCTTCTCTTCTTTTTCTTTTGTCTTTTTCCCATTTTTACATGGAGTCACACAATGATGGTTGAACACCTTTCTCCATATGTATTCTTGTCCATATATTCTTCCAATCCCACAACTTCTATGTCTGTCACCACTGCATCCTTCCATCTTGTTTTTGGTTTTCCTCCTCTTCTTCCTGGCAATCCCATCTCCATCACTTGACCCACCATATCGTTTTTCTCTCTTCTCATCACATGACCAAACCAATTTAATCTCTTCTCTACAACTTTCTTGGATGCTTCCACAATCTTGAGTGACCCCCTGATATACTGCTGGTCCCTAATCTTGTACTTTCTTGTAACTCCACACATCCATCTCAGCGTCCACATCTCATTTACATCCGGTTTCTGTTCCTCAAATGGATAAATACAAACTCTGCAGTACAATAGAATTCGAACAAAAACATAATTTCTTGTCTCACCTTCATTTTAAAATGTTGGATCATCAAATGTCAGCTGCTGGTGTTGTACCAGCTGACCAATTTTTACGTCATTCCCCCCCCCAACCCCACGGATACCTCCCCCCTCCAACTCAACCACTTGTGCTGAATTGGTGTGATTATTCTTTTTAAAAAAATTATTATTATCATTATTTTATCACTGCTATCATTATATACTCGCTGGAAGCTGTGATATTTCTGGCCCAATTACATTTCACTTGCATTTGGCAGATGCAATCAGTCATCTCACATGATCAGTTGCTCCCAGCTTTCCTCGGATGATTATATTTGTAACAAGAATTGCCCAACAAGTAAAAATGAATTGCATATAAGCAAATTTATCACCATATCCCACTCAGCACGCTCTGTGTACAAGGTATATGGTGCTGGGTACCTGCATTCACATGCTCTGTGCATTCAATTGTGTGCATTCGCTCTTTACTATTGTGCATTATTGATGTGTGTGTGTGTGTGTGTGTGTGTGTGTGTGTGTGTGTGTTTTGTTTTGTTTTGTGCAGATCTACGTTGAAAGCCTACTCTGCTCTGGGCGGATAGAAACGCTAAGGTTAGCTGGTCAACGATTGCAGTGTTTGGAAAGCTCAGTTGCGCAGGAGAGGCATGTGCATTATAAGCGCAGCCTTCAGTTGGTGTTGCAAGCTGCACGCGAGTACTTTAACTCTGCATCGAGCCACAAGGATGAAAATCTCGAGCTTGCCAGGTCTCTGTACCCTTTGTCTTTTTGTCGAGACTAAAGATTGTGTGTGTGTGTGTGTGTGTGTGTGTGTGTGTGTGTGTGTGTGTGTGTGTGTGTGTGTGTGTGTGTGTGTGTGTGTGTGTGTGTGTGTGTGTGTGTGTGTGTGTGTGTGTGTGTGTGTGTGTGTGTGTGTGTGTGTGTGTAACTGAAGATGGCATTCTTCGAAAACGTCAGGATTTTAACAAAGATTTTATTCTTTATATTATGGCTCGGTGTGCTTTTGCTTTCTGAGCCATATATATATATATATATATATATATATATATATATATATATATATATATATATATATATATATATATATATATATATATATATATATATATATATATATATATCAAGAAATAGATATAGATATAGATATAGATATATCTAGGTATTGAGATAGCTTGATGTAGATATGGATATATCTAGATATAGATATAGATATAGCTATATCAAGATATAGAAATATCAAGATATAGATATAGATATATCAAGATATAGACATAGCTAGATATAGATATGGATATATCTAGATATATAGATATAGATATATCGAGATATATAGATATAGATATAGATACATATAGATATATCAAGATATAGATATATCAAGATATAGATATAGATATATATAGACATAGATATAGATATATAGAGAAAGATGAATCTAGATATATAGATATAGATATAGATCCAGATATATATATATATATATATATATATATATATATATATATATATATATATATATATATATATATATATATATATATCAATCAAGATATAACCGGGTGTAGTGGCGTGCGCCTGTAATCCGGCTACTCGGATGCTTGGGTTGGAGGATCGCTTGAGGACGGGAGCTCTGCACTGGGCCGTGCTATGAGAGGGTGTAGGGCAGCCCGGAATCATGGCGAAACCCAATCCTTATCCCTGTGTCGTAAGAGGCACCCAGGGTTGCGTCAGGAAGGGCATCCGGCGTAAAACCTATACCAAATCAGTATGCAGATCATAACGGATGATCCGCTGTGGCGACCCCGAACGGGACCACCTGAAAGAGGAAGAAGAAGATAGATATATCAAGATATAGAAATATCAAGATATAGATATAGATATGTCTAGATATAGATGTATCTAGGTATAGATATAGATGTATCTAGGTATATAGATATAGATGTATCTAGGTATATAGATATAGATGTATCTAGGTATATAGATATAGATGTATCTAGGTATATAGATATAGATGTATCTAGGTATATAGATATAGATGTATCTAGGTATATAGATATAGATGTATCTAGGTATATAGATATAGATGTATCTAGATATATAGATATAGATGTATATAGATATATATGTATGTAGATATATATATATATATATATATATACATATATATACATATATATATATATATATATATATATATATATATATATATATATATGTATATGTATATATATATATATATATATATATATATATATATATATATATATATATATATACATATATATATACATATACATATATATATATACATATACATATATATATGGGAGCATGTGCCAGAACAGCGCGTCGCTGCGTCCACTTTCCGCCGGTACTCCAGGGGCCTCCGTCTGGCCATCCCCCAGGCAGATGCCAGGCCCATCCCCATCTCCTTGAGATGATGGACAACCTGCTGCAACCATGAGGCACGTGGTCGGCCCACTGGCCTCCTCCACTCATGAGACTCCCTCGCTGAGAGAATCTGGTGAGCAGGATCAGCGTCAGGAAAACGAGCCACATGTCCATACAGCCGCAACTGATGCTCACGGACTATGCAGGTAACAAATCTCATCCGAGTCTCTCTCAGCAACCGCTCGTTGGACACAAAATCCGACCAGCGATAGCCAAGGATTCTCCGAAGACACCTGGTACCAAAGGAATTAAGTCTCCGTCTCAGATCCTTGGTCAGAGTCCAAGTCTCGCACCCATAGAGCAAGACTGGAAGTACCAAGGACCTGAAGACTCGGACTTTCGTCCTCCCGCACAGGTACCGGCAGTGCCACACCCCATGATCCAGTGAATGCATGACTCCCCAGGCCCGACCCAGTCGTCTATTGACCTCTGACTCGCAGCCAGCAGAGACATGAATATCACTGCCAAGGTAAGTGAATCTCTCCACGACCTCAACATCCTCACCACAAACAGACACAGACAGGACAGCAGCATCCAAGATGTCACCGAAAGCCTGGATCTTAGTTTTGAACCAAGAAACCCGTAATCCCAGCGGCTCCGACTCCTCATTCAGCACCTCGAGGGCCCCCAAAAGGATGTCTAAAGTCTCTGCAAAGATGACTGCATCATCTGCAAAATCAAGGTCCGAGATCTTGACATTCCCAAACGATGCACCGCAACTTGATCTCTCCGACATCCTCCCTAAAATCCAGTCCATACAAGTGCTGAAAAGTGAGGGGGCAAGTACACATCCCTGACGAACTCCAGGAACAGCTGGAAATAAGTCAGAGATGGTACCACCACACTTCACAGCACTCTCAGTACCAGAGTAGAGTTCAGACATCAGATCGATCAGTTTTGGTGGCACCCCACGAAGACCAAGAATCCTCCAGAGGACATCCCGATTCACTGAATCGAACGCTTTACAGAGATCGACAAAGGCTGCAAGCAGCCCCTGCCGAAACTCTCGTCTGCGTTCGGTGAGGACACGAAGGGCAAGGATACGGTCAATCGTTGACCTCTTTGGTGTAAAGCCTGACTGCTCTGGACGCTGGTGCTCAAGCAGATGGTGGCGAACCCTATCAAGAATTATCCGAGCAAAGACCTTGCCCGGCACTGAGAGCAGCGTCACCCCTCGGTAGTTGTTGCATTCTTGGCGATCACCCTTCCCTTTCCAGAGAGGGACAACAAGGCCCCTCTTCCAGTCAGTTGGGATGATGCCTGTGTTCCAGGCAGAGCACAAAACTGCATGCAACGACACGAGTGCAGCACTTCCACCAGCCTTGAGAAGTTCGGCATGGATGCCACAGATCCCTGGAGCTTTGCCCCGTTTCAATTGGTTCACCGCAGCCCGTGTTTCCACAAGCGAAGGTGGACCACAGTTGATTCGAGGGTCAGCAACAGGGATTGTAACACCCTTGACGTCCAACTCGACAGCTGGGGGATCAGCCTGGTACAACCGCTCAAAGTAACCGGCCCAGCGGGCCTTCACTTCAGACTCCTCTGTCAAGAGCCTACCACTCTCTGCTCGAACTGCAGTGCTCCAAGGGATGGGCTTGGATGAACGTAATGCGCGAATTCCCCTGTAAGCGGGACGAGAATCACCTGTCCACAGGTGATGCTCTACCCCCTCACAGATTCCTCGCACATAGGCCTCCTTGTCCACCCTCAGTTCACGTACAGTTTTATGCCTCAGCTCCCTGAACAGCTCAGCTCTGCCATTCAGCCTGGCCCTGCGACTCTGGTCAATGGTATCCAGTGTCCCTTGAGAGACAAAATTCTTCTTTGCCCTGCGGTGAGTTCCAAGACATCCACCGGCAACATCAAGGACGGTGGTCTTGAAGGCGCTCCACAACTCTTCAGGACCCCCCAAAGCACCCAGACCCCCCCAAGTGTCCACTCAGCCTGTTCGCAAACTCCTCATCTACTCTCTCATCCCTGAGCTTGGCAACATCCAGCCTAGGCTGGGATGGTACCATTCTCCAGGATTTAAGGTGCAGCTTTAGAGTTGCTACAACAAGCCTGTGGTCAGTATTGAGGAACTGAGCACTCCGGTAGACCCTGCAGTTCTGGATCATCCTCCAACGACCGTCAATGAGGACATGGTCAATCTCCTTTGCCACACCGCCAGCGTTGGAATACCAAGTCCAGCGATGAGCTTGTGGGCGCTGAAACCATGAACCAGCCACCCTAAGTCCATGACTTCTTGCAAAGTCAAGGAACTTAGTGCTATTCTGGTTCATAGTTCCTGACCCATGGGGACCAACACACACCTCATAACCGTCCCTATCAGTTCCAGTCGATGCATTGAAATCCCCCAAGACTAGAAGTGTATCTCGTCTGGAGCACTGATCAACCACAGACTCGAGTGTGGCGTAGAATGTGTCCTTCACGGTGAGATCACTCGCCTCAGTCGGAGCATAAACAGAGACCAGGGAAATTACACCTAAGGAGTGACGAATCCTTTATCTCATAATACGCTCATTGACCGGTGTTACCTCAATTATCATTGGGGTCAGCTTATTGGACACAGGTACAGCAACTCCTTGGGTATGGTAACCATCAGAGCGACCAGACCAATAGTAGGTGTAACCACCCACCATTATATCGCCGCAATCCGGTCTCCGAACCTCAGAGAGAGCTGCAATCCCGATGTCCAAACGCTTGAGCTCAGATGATAACAGAGACAGGTGATCATCCTCTCTTAGGGATAGGACATTCCAGGCACCCACCCGAAGGGACCGCCTCAGGTTAACCCATGGAGACCGCCGTCTGGTGGATGACACCTCAGCACCACTCCGACACACTCTCCCGCAATCTGACCCAGGGATGTTACCCCGTGGTTTCCCTCCTATCATCAAAGATTGGGGGTCCCGAAGGCTTTGCCCCAATCCCGTCTTCCGGTGAGCTGCCCTGCGAAGGGAAGCTGCACAGGAGGTACTCCCACGGAGTGGGTTTTCAGATTTTTTTTGCGTTTTTGCGTTTTGCGGAATGAAGGGTTTTACGGTGGCCGGAGTGCAAATCCTGCCACCAACCTCCTAATAAGAAGTAACCCAACTGCAGGAGGACGTCCGCAGACACAGTTGGGCACTAGATATGGATGGCCGTTGGCTCACAAGGAGCTCCTCCGCCCTTTGACAGGTTTTGTTTTTAATCCTGCTGGGTGTCCATATCCAAACACCCCCGTAACCAGAAAACCTGGTGGGGGAGACGGCTTAGTCTATGTATATATATATATATGTATGTATATATATATATATATATATATATATATATATATATATATATATATATATATATATATATATATATATATATATATATATCTTGATATTGGTGTGAGGACACGCAGTGAATGTATTAAATCATTTAGCTCAATGAAGCTGGTCAATTTTGGCACAGTCAAAAAAAGATCAGTTTAATGCTTTGGAAATTTTACATTTTCTTGTGTATATATTGAGAAGGAGGGAACATAGCCTTGCTTACTCAAAGTAAATAGTTACACCGGCTTAGTGATATGACTCGTCATTTCTTTAAATTATCAGATTTCACTCCAAATTTCATGACTTATTTAGTCCGGACGATATCCGATCCTCAAAACCGATGTAATATTTTGATGATATCCTTGATTAGTCCGTGAGAGTAGATTGTGGAAAATCGTATCGCATAATGCATGAAATCACTCCAAGCTCCTAATTTGAAAATTGTAGCACTTACAAAAGTGATATATACAGCGATTTCTCGCTATGATGAACAGGAATTCAATAATATGAGTGAGGAAAATGAAAAAAGAACTTTATCGTTAAGAAATCGTTGCGGCCTGTTCCAAGTCAAGGCACGGTTAACGCCATACACATACACGTATAGATGTCTGCGGGAAGGAATGCCCGCTTGTATACTTAATTATGGTGTCTTGCATAACTATACAAGGAAATAAAATAACATTGTTAATGCTTTGGTGGTGATGTTTTTTTTCTTTTGAGATTTAATGATTGTTTTATTTTGCTTCAGGGAATGTCTCAACCTCATCAAAGACCATCCTCCAGCCATCCAGGAGGAGCGAGACCTAATCTTGTCCCTCAGTCTGCTTTCGGAATTTCACGTGAAGGCACTTCCACTGCAAGGTTTGAAGGAACCTCTCCCCCTCCCCCTTTTCCTTTCCTTCCCACAAATTATTGTCAACGAGAAGTACTTAGTACCCGCTCCCTACGAGAGCGGCTGTGGTGAGGGTGGAGGGGGGGGGGCGTTATGTTATTAACCTTATTCAAACATTTAACAGGGTCTCTCAAAAAGATGTATTACACATTTTAAGAAAGAAAAACTACCCATTACACACCTCATAAAAGGTCGATATTTGGTGTATGCAGAAGCAATCATTTTTGACACATGGTGAACTATCGCAGATGCTCAAATTGACCACCGTCAGCTTCTAGGCACCGGTGACGGTGGCGAACAACTGAATGTCAAATATTCACCAACATATCTGCTGGGATAGCCTCCATCTCGACGTGAATGTTTGGATTTTCAGAGGACCAATACACACAATTGTCACTTCACTCGACCATTGAACTTGAATGTTGCCTTATCTGACCAAACAATCGTGTCCACAAACTGTACATCCTCGTCCACCTTCTCTTGAAACCTTCTGCAATCCAGATCATCTTCATTCATTTCATGTAACAGTCTTGGCACGTAAGATTTCCACTTAGCTGTTTTGAGAATCCGGTGTAGACTTGCCCTGCTGATTCCAGTCTCACGAGCACATCACCTTGCATATTTTTGTGGTGATCGTTTGAATTGCTGCAACACCATCGCACAATTTTCCCCACCTGTTGATGAGCGGGATCTCCCAGGTCGTTGCTTGCACACGTCTTGCGCAGTACCGTACGTCTCAAATTTATCACAAACTCTTGTAATTGTTATTTGTGATGGACGTTCAATTGCAAATTCACATCTCCATTGTCTTTGCACTTCACACACATTTTCGAGTTCCCAATACCACTTCAAATTTACTTTGCGTTGTTCAAACGTTAAGCGAGCCTCTGCCATGTTGCTTACACTTTGCATTATGGGTATCGTTTCACTTTTGTCTTTGCGACTAACACCACCTGTTAGGTGTGTGCCTCACTAATAATTAGAGGCACATTTAATTGGATTCCACCATGACTGTGTGTGTGTGTTTAATTATGTATATTCGAGTATTGTCGTGGTTTCATAAACCGCATGCCAAAATTAAAATGCACACTTTTCCACTTGGAATAGTTATTTCCGTCATGTACGTTAAGAATAGCACCTTGCCTGTATTGGGTTGTTCTGTAATTAAATGTTTTGGGTCGTGAGTGCCCCCTCTCAACCTGTTGGGATAATAGCACCATCAGTGCTTAATGACGTGTGCCATGACTGCTGTCATCACGTCGGGCATGCGGTGTTTTACTGCCATGGCTGTTCAGCATCTGTGAATCACACTAGCATTCTGGAATCTTCGCTGAAGCCATGGCTTTAGAAGCGCACGCCAAATTCCCATTTATTGTTTAAACCCCCCACCAAGTCCTTGCTTGTCTCTTCATCTGGATGGATGTTTACCCTGCAATGTAATGTATTGCTGTCTACCCCTGCACTGTATTTTGTTTCCCGATTTCCCCGTTCATTCCACTCCACCTCAACATGACCAGTAAATGGACCAAGCAGGACACAGCCTCCCCGCAATAATTGCCCCATTCCCTGGCTTTGTGCTGTGGACATTTTTTTGGGCGTGTGAGGTTCATCCTGGGTGCATGGGAGTAGAAAAGGATTTCTCCATATTAAGCGCGGAGCTCCACGCATGGCGACAGCCGGAAGGACCAACTGAGTGCATATCCAGGCGGGCAGCGGAATGGGTGGGGCTGTAGGGGAATACCCCAGTGGCTGGCCTGGGGCCAGCTCGTAAGATCTAACGTGGCCCGATAGCTGGCCCCAGGCCTCCTCGGAAGAGATGATGTGCAGCTCTTTGGCCCCGCTTGACCCTTGAGCAACAAAGCTGTGCTCGACACTCTGATGGCAATGACCAGGGCAGAGAGAGAAAGAGCCAATCTCTCTCTGCCCTGGTCATCACACTCGTTCTCTCTCTGCCCTGATGGTCACTCTCAATCTCTCTCGGTTCTGGTTGTCGCAGCGTCGCTCTCGATCTCTATCTGTCCTTGTTGTCATTTCTGCCCTGGTCCCGGATGATCTGGATCGTCCTCGCTTCATCCCTGGTCCAGGATGCTTTAGCAGAGATCTGCGGCGCTCGTGGCTGTCGGCCTGCTGCTCCCGATGGAGCTCGTGGACCCGAGGTTGTGGACTGCAGTGTTGGGACTGTTCTGGAGAGCGGCAGGGAGAGTGGCATCAGGTTGGGGAAGGCTACGGTTTGACGTACATTAGGCTGAGCCACCTTGCCCCTCCCAATTGTCTCCCCGTGTGTGTGCTCTGATGGGTACCCTGCCTTGTTATCCGGAAGGTAAGGAATAGGTAAAGTTAAGTCTTCAACTTGTGCATTTTCTTTCCTTTTGTAAATGCACACTTTGATTGCTTTTTATTCCATTAACCCTTTTACTGCCCTGGTTGCCTGTTGACTCCATGAAAGTCCTTGAGGTCCCTTCCCTCCTTCCCGTACCCCACGTTGCCTGCTGTAAATAAATTGCTTTGTTCACATTTTTCTTTCAATCTGCCTGTGTCTGTGCTTTCCCCTTATTGATCCAGTAATATCTGCACATAGATTAGTCTGGAGATAATTCCCCAACTAATTGGCTCTCACGTCAGTATGGCGTTGTGCGAGCGGAAAGCTCGGCCGCATTAATCAAGATCCCGTAAATACAGTGGAAGCACAATGCCAAGGGTGTAGTTCCCCGTTAAACGGGAGTCAAACGGAGGACACGAGGTCATGTGATTAAATTGTTGGCATTCGCAGTTGATTAGCAACCCGCCGCGACACGGACTTATTCATGTGTAACGGCCTCGATTCCTGGTGAGTCCGGGGATACCCACAGCCTCGTACCCCCTGGACCCCGGGTTTGCAACCATGTATGTATGTATGTATATATATATATATATATATATATATATATATATATATATATATATATATATATATATATATATTGTCACGATCCCGCCGGTTTAATATCTTCCAGCACGGAATACTGACGTTATTGTCCAAGCTTCAAGCAGTCCATGTGTGGACAAAGAGAACAACACAACACTTTCCACTGTGTTTCACATCGGCCTCCAGGGGTAGGCACGATATTTATTTGGGTCGATATCAAAAATGGCTGGTAACAGAATTCAATACACAGCCCAAAAAACCTGCCAGAACTCTTGTCAACAATAGAGTTCCAAAAACAGGATGTACAACTCACAGCCCCACTCGACGATAGTCGGAAATAATGATCACACCCATCCCGATTTAACTCAATCCTTTAGACGGAGCTATCAACGATCAGCGCGACAGTGCTGTCGAGAGTCTTAAAAATCACTTGAAATCGCATTCAACCATGCGATTCGGAGTGCTCGATATATTTTCCCACTCGCGATCTTAGAGCCACCTCTGTCGCCAGCAATGGCGCCCTGGCTCTGACTCAGTCCGCCCACCACGTGCCAACTCGCCAACCAATCCCTGGGAGCCTGAAAAAGGTCACGTGACATGGTGGGTGGGACACTAACTTTGGTGAGAACATGGTTTTTCTCACTATATATATATATATATATATATATATATATATATATATATATATATATATATATATATATATATATATATATATATATATATATATATATATATATATATATATATATATATATATATATATATATATATATATATGACCGGACGTAGTGGCATGCGCCTGTAATCCGGCTACTCGGAGGCTTGGGTTGGAGGATCGCTTGAGGACGGGAACTCTGCACTGGGCCGCGCTATGAGAGGGTGTAGGGCAGCCCGGAATCATGCCAAAACCCAATCTTTATCCCTGTGTCGTAAGAGGCGACCAGGGTTGCGTCAGGAAAGGCATCCGGCGTAAAACCTATGCCAAAACAGTATGCGGATCATAAGGGATGATCCGCTGTAGCGACCCCTAACGGGAGCAGCCGAAAGACGAACAACAACATATATATATATATATATATATATATATATATATATATATATATATATATACATACATACATACATACATACATACATACATACATACATACATACATACATACATACATACATATATATATATACATATATATATATATATATATATATATATATATACATTCGTGTAATACATGTAACACTATGTAACACAGAGGCTTCGGCCTGGTGACTGTCAGAGACAAAGATTTTGTGTGGACATGGGGATCAGCAGAGTGCTCATCACACTCCTCATGTTTCGATTTTCCTGCTGGTCACATCACGTGCCTTCTGGTTGAATGGTTTGCATTAATGGGAACAATTGTCTGGGTGGCAGATGGATGGTTGTTGTCTGCGGATTACCATATATGGTTTTACCATGCGAGACATAATCTGCGGCGATTCTCACCATAACAGTCAGGAGGTGTGTGTGTGTGTGTGTGTGTGTGTGTGTGTGTGTGTGTGTGTGTGTGTGTGTGTGTGTGTGTGTGTGTGTGTGTGTGTGTGTGTGTGTGTGTGTGTGTGTGTGTGTGTGTGTGTGTGTGTGTCCGTTTCTGTTTCTCATGTCCATCCATTGGGACCATACTCGATGCAGAGTGTTGGTGCTGCATAAGCGGTCTCCTTGGCTCTTGGGCACAATCCTAGACAGGTCGCCACTCCAACACAGTATACCAGCATGCTGGCACTCATTTTGCTGACCTCAGAAGGATGACAGGCAAAGTCAACCCCACCTGGTATTAATTCAACAGCTGAGAGGGGATTGAACTCAGGATCCCTGGGATCCCAAGCCCATCACCGTAACAATTCAGCAAACGCCAGGCGCGCGCACACACACACACACACACACACACACACACACACACACACACACACACACACACACACACACACACACACACACACACACACACATCCACACATCTTGTTCCAACCACTCACTCACTCAATGACTGATAATATTAATGTCCGTTACCTTCCGGCTGATGCAGAAAGCTGAAATTTTGCGTGCTGACGGACATCGAAGCCGATACACCGGGAAAAATCACAGAACTGTGGATAATTTTATCATATCTGATATTTTATGATGGTAACCACCCTTTAGCTATTGTGATTCCTCCAATTTGTCCCATCACAGCCACTGTCACACACATTATCTGGCAGGCAATGTGCTTTTTTAAAAATGTGTGTGGCAATGCAAATCAGGGTACACTTGCCAAGCCAGGAAATGCTGTTTAGGGTTGCATGCTTTTTGTTTTTTTAATTTTTTTTGCTGGTTCTCTTAACATAACACTGCTTGCTCGCTTAGATATTTGTAAACCGATGATACCCGATTTCTTTTTTAATGAATTGTTTTTTGGTTTTTAAAATTGTTGTTGGTGTTCTTTGTGTGCAGTGCGTTTGTGTGAAGATCGTCTACAGCTGATAAAACAGTGCATTTCACAATCGCCAACTATCTACAAATGTCCTGGAAAACTATTGGTCCTCGCAAGCCTGCTACGTGTACCAGGTCTGGCTCAGCATCTCACATACGTTACTGGTGCCATTATTCGCAACAATTGCACGCACCATGAATAATGCCATTAAGTCTTTGTTGGATAACATGATTGGCTCATGTAATATTTAGCCCCAAATTGTTTAATGTTGTTTGGTTGAGAAGTGGGAAGAGGCTTTGTTGTTGTTTTCTCACAAAAACTTGTTATAGCTGTGTCTCTTTCTATCCTATTTTTAGTGCCCAAAGAATTAGGCATGCGGACATAAGGGCTTAACATTTCAGCTGAGCAAATGATCGATTCCTCATGAATAAAGATTGTGCAAGTAATGTCATCTGTTGATTAGAATCACCAAGTCACTGAAAAGATGGGACAAATCATACTTGTATCTTTACATCTCCAGCACTGATATTGCTGTGAAGCTTTGACTATCTTTCCCTTCTCTCTAAAAAAAATTCACTTGAACGGGAAAATGTCTCAATCCTTAAGGTGCTGTCACACCTTGACGATTTAGCCAGCGTATGCCGACTTATGAAAAATTTGCCTAAAATGCCGGCACACGTCGAATACGTTGTGGGTAAGTTTTGATAACATTAAGAGAACGCTGAAAAACACTGCCATACGTCGTAGTACGCTGGCTTTCATCGTTGTACTTTGCGGTTGTCCTCAAATTTTAGCATGCTTGAAATTTTACGACGTATGCCAGCGTATGACTCACACGTTCCGCTACGCTGGCCATAAGTTGTAGGCACGTTATGCGATCGTTGAGACACGTCGACACGCGTTACTTGTAAGTTACTCATAAGTCGAAACACGTCGAGGTAATGTTTAGCATACCCGAAACTTATTTCTTACCTATGAGTAACGTTTTGTAGGCACGTTACACGATCGTTGACACACGTCTAGGCACGTTATACGATCGTTGACACACGTCGAGGCACTTACTTGAAAGTTAATCGTAAGTTGAAACACGTCGAGGTAATGCTTAGCGTACCCAAAACTTATTTCTAACCTATGAGTAACGTGCTTTGAACCTTTGTGTAACGTACCTCCAACGCATATTGACGTATGTAGACGTATTTGATTGACGGCTTCCGGACGACCACAGAACTTACTTGAACGTGTTTCTAACTTACAGCTACCGTATAATGGCGTATTGGCAGCGTTTAAAAAAAAACAAAAAAAAACAACAATAACTTCCGATGTTACATCACGTCCGATTGCCTCTTCAGTTTGCTCATGTCTTATTCTTAGTTCCTCCTCTGTGAATATTTTCTGTTTGAGGATATTGTCACGTCGACGTCGAAACTTAAAAGCAAATGTCCGAATATATTTTAAAATTCGTGATAGACGAAAAAATAAATAATTATAAAACAACAACAACAACAACTTCCCATATTTTGTCACGTGCCTTCATGGAGCCAAGGAGAAAAAAAAATGCCTTGACGGAGAAAATAATTTTCGGGTATGCTAAACATTACCTCGACGTGTTTCGACTTATGAGTGACTTACAAGGAACTTGTCAATGATCGCATATCGTGCCTACAACTTATTCCCAGCGTAGCGGAACGTGTGAGCCATACGGCGAGTACGTCGTAAAATTTTCAGCATGCTTGAAATTTCACGACGTACGAGACGTACCACGAAATATGACAGCGTACTTCATCGTTTTTCAGCATGCTCTTAACGTATACACAACTTACCCATAACGTATTCGATGTGTGCCAGCGTTTTTGACCCATTTTTCATAGGTCGGCATACGCTGGCTAAATCGTCAAGGTGTGACTACGATGTTGACACTTCCAATTTTCAGGCAGTTATGATTTAAATTGGCGTGCGGCAAGTTTTTAACAGGCTACGCCACGAGTTCGTCGGCGATACGTGCAGCGCTATGCCTAAGTTAAACTGTCGTTGGGCATAGGTTGTGAACGCCGACAACAGGCTAAGCATTCGTTGGTATAAGTTATCTATAAGACAATGAAACGTTCTGTACCCGTTACTAATATGTTATGCATACGACCAACACGTTATGAATACGACCAAAACTTAAAAAAACACATCAAAATTTCAGCGTACACCAACGTTTCACGTACATTTTTATACGTTGCCATTGCTGGCTAAATCGTCAAGGTGTGACAGCGCCTTTAAGCAAGCTCGCAAACGTTATCTTAATAATATCAAGGTTGAACTCTCAAGCTGGTCTCCTTCCTTCAAATCATGGTGGTGCCTCTTTAGTCTGTGTCTGGTGTATGTTCCCCTCCATAATGTCCCTAATCATCACCGCAGACTCTGCCCGAGATAAGGCAGAACGTCTGAACTCTGTCTTTGCCACCAACTCTCATGTATCCAACCCATCCTGTTCTGTCCCCATTGTACCCAGACATGTACACTGTCTACTGGACTCTTTTTATTTCTCACCAGCAAAGGTTCTGTCCGGTCTTGACCATGCTTCTGCAATTGGCCTTGGTCGCAATTAGTGCCCACGTTCACAACTGCTGCTCTGCTGTTCTAGCTTTCCCTATCTATACCTGCTCTATTCAGTCTATTATTTTCCTTTGGCCACCTCTCCTCTGCATGGAAGGTGGCAAACATCACTCCAATGCACAAGAAGGGTGTAGATAAAATAATATACCTCCACCAGCTTGCTTCCAATACGACACTTTCAAAATGATGTCATCTGTCCCCAAAGTGCTCAATGTGCATGCGCAGAAACCCCCATTAACGAAGTTCATTGGGGCGGCCTCGACATATGTTATGCCCCGCAGATAAGGATTGCTGCATGGAACGATGGAAAAAAACTTTTAATGAAGCCGAAAATACTTGGAAACATACCTGCAAGAAATAGGAGTGCCTCTGCACAACAAAATATTAGGAGAACTTTCTGATCAACTCATCCAAAAAGTTGATGTCTTGCAGTCCTTACTGCACAAACTCCCAACCATGTGGGCTCGTAAAAGGCCAATGGTTCGTAGACGGGTGTTCTTCTCAAACCTTCGTGCTTCTTGACACCGATGGGAAGGTGATATCTAGGGCTTGTCGATGTACAGGGTAAATTTGAAATGACGATATTTACTATTAATCATGTTTGGGAGGGGGAGTGGGGTGTGAGTGGGAGGAGTATGGGTGTGAGTGGGGGTGTATGGGCTGTGAGTGTCATTGTAGATATACAGGTAGTGGACAAAAAAATGGAAACACGTGGGGACATTAAGGACACCAAGTATATTGAAAGCAACAGCTTCCACACAGGTGGGGCCCACGTTAATTGGGCAAATAACATCCCAGCATGCGTCAGGTCATGTATAAAAATGCTGCACAGGCCTGATTGCCTATAGTTATGGCTAGCATGGCTGCAAGAGGAGACCTCAGTGACTTTGAAAGAGGGGTGATTGTTAGGAAGCGTTTGGCAGGAGCTTCAGCAACAAAGACAGCCCAACTTGCTGATGTTTCACGAGCAACAGTGTCAAAAGTGATGTCAGCATGGAACTCCGAGGGAAAGACATCCTCAGCAAAGAGCAACAGTGGGGGGAAGCGCATACTCCAGGATCATGATATCCGTGCATTAATTTGAAGTGTAAGGCAAAGCAGGCGAGTAACTGCAGATCATTTAACTTTATTTCATTAAACATTTAACAGATCATTTCAACCTGCGGCATGAGCAAGCCAGTTTCATCAAAAACAGTCCACCGGGAACTCCACAGAGCGGGATACCACAGCATTGCAGTGCATAATCTGCTCGTCACACCTGGCAATGCAGTTTTGTGAGTCCAGTGATGCAAAGAGCACATGAAATGGACTACCTAGCAGTGGAAAAATGTGATTATGGTCAGTTGAATCATCCTTCACCATGTTCTTGACAAATGGATGAGTGCATGTGTGGTGCCAACCTAAAGAACTCCACAACCCTGAATGCTTGGTTCCAACAGTGAAGGATTCTGGTGGTTCTGTAATGTTGTAGGACGCATCTTCCTGGCATAGTTTGGGTGGAGTCATTCCCTTAGAAGGCAAAGTCAATGCCAATTGCTACTTAATAGAACTGAGTGATCATCTTCACCCCATGATGCAGCATTTCTTTTCTGCTGGGAGGGGTGTCTTCCAAGATGAAAATGCCCCTATCCACAGAGCACATGGTGGTCATCCAATGATTTGATGAGCATGGCACAATGTTATCCATATGTCATGGCCTTCTCAGTCACCAGATCTGGACCCCATCGATCGTTTATGGGATATTCTGGAATGATGCCTGAGACAGCGTTTTCCCACCTCCATGAAACAGGTGTGAGTTTATTGACTTTCTCATGGAAGAATGTGACCGCATCCCTCCTGCAGAATTCCAGAAGCCGGTGGATTCTGCCACAGCGCGTGGAAGCCGTACTGGATGCATGTGGTGGCCCAATGCCCTATTAAATGACTTTGCATTGGTGTTTCCCTCTCTTTTTTTTGTCTATTACCTTTATATTTTAGTTTGTTCCTGAGGCCACACAAAAAAATTATACCAGATTTTTGCATTCATTGGTGAAAGGAGAAGTGTGTGTGCGTGCGTGCATGTGTGTTATAACCACGACTTCCACTAGCTAATTGTATTAATAGGAAATGGTACGAACTCGACTCCTCTCTTCCATGGATATTAGTTCGTTTCCGACATTCTCGTGACTCCAATTTGCATTTAGGAACAGAATGATTATGGTTAACTCCCTCGTTTGAATGCTGAAAATGATAAGTAAAAGACTATTTGAATCACAGATTCCCCGCTAATATCCGCAGGTTAAACGTTCCTGTCGAGCCAAACCGAATCGGTGTAAATGCACAGTGCATGCACAAAGTCCTTGTTTAGTATTCATACATCACTTTGAAAGTGTTGAATTACAAGTAAAATCATGGAATCCATGATTGCTTTTGAAGTAATATTTCCTGTTCACAAACAGCCTGATCTATTACATGATGATTAGTTTGGATTTCATTCTGATTGCTCAAATCTGGACATACGTCTACTCCTCTCTCAGCGATAGTTGGATGCCCTCAATCCCAAACAAAAGGTTCAGGAAATATCACAGTCATTTGACACAGTCTCGGATCCTGCTTTGCTTGACAAGCTCTCTGCCTGTGGCATAGATGGCTGCCTTCATTCCAGGATTTCTGACTTCATTCATGCAGTCAACGTGTTGCCATAAATGGAACCCTCTCATCCACTCTCAGTGGAGGCTGAAGTTTCCCAAGGTAGTGTTTTGAGCCAAGTCATGTTGCTTATCTCTATAAATAACCACTACAATCTTCTGGAACGCCTTCTCTTCCTTTTTGCAGACTATTAAAATTGTCATACATTGCCCCCATCCCTCCGCTAGACAGACAGCAGTTGCATCTCTCTCTCTGCTGATGTGGAAATTATTAGGCACTGGTCTGACAAATGGAAGTTGTTCTTCAATACTGGAAAATCTCAGTCTCGACCTGTCGCTTGGATGGATTGTCAAACGAACATGCCTATCTATTTCCTTGGTCATCCACTGGAAGAGGTTCAGTCTCTTGAACTCCTCAGCCTCACCACCAGCCATAACCTTTCCTGGGCCGACCACATAGCAAAGCTGGCCTCCAAACCCAGACTGGGAATCCTTCGTCGATCCAATTCTTTCCTTGGTAAATCAGAGGTAATCATGGTCGACAAAGCCTTTGTGCATGGCTCAATGGGAGTACTGCTCACTGCTATGGGCTGTCGCCCCAGCATCACATCTCTCCTGGATTCTGCAGAATCTACAGCTCTCAAAATTATTTGAATCTCCTGTGAAGCAGCTGAGCACAAGGTCTGTTGCTTTCACATTCCAGGCAGGTTGGTGGTCTGTTTTTTTATTTTTTTAAACCACCTCCTCTCCAATATTGATCACTATGCTTTGTCATTCCTCCAACCCTCCCTCTCTACTCGAGGATGCATGCATTCTTTGAGTAACTCCCTTCTGGTTAAATTTACAAATTCCAGGCTGATCCACACTCCTTAACTCTTTTATCCTCACTTCTCCAGTCTGTGGAACTACCTTCCAGAGTCCGTTCTGTCACACTCTTCCCTCGACGGCCTCAAGCAAGCAGTGCACCACCATCTCTTGTCATCTCCAATTCTTTCCCATGATCTTTATTCCCCACATTAACCTTTCCTATTTCAACCGTTTGACTTTCGAGCTTCAGCATTGCCTCCCCTCCTCCCTTTCCTCTTTTCCTGTTCATTTATTCCCTTGATGTTTGTTCCACTGTCAGATCCTCCTTGCTCTTCCATAATCCTTGCTCCTGCTAAGAATAAAATAAATAAAACATAATGAACTCGTGGGCATATCAGTTAAAAAAAAACAAAACATTGACATAATCAAAGGTTCAGCCTTCAAAATGGCAACATTATCACCAAAAAAGTGATCAAGTTGAAATGATCAATATTTTTATTATTTACCTGATCTCAGGCTCATAAAGGAGCTGCCACACACACACACACACACACACACACACACACACACACACACACACACACACACACACACACACACACACACACACACACACACACACACACACACACACACACACACACACACACACACACACACACGCACACACGCACACACACACACACACACACACACACACACACGGACATACAGACGAACATGCACGACACAACACAAGACTGTTAAACGAGAGAAACACAGCCACTGAGCTTTGGGGAAGTCCCGTCACTTCTTGGGGTACACTGGGTACGAGCAACGTCGCAACAATGGTGCCGCTTTTCTCACCTTACTCAGCGGGGCGTTTCCAACAAAGGAGGAATTCCTTCCTCCCCATGGATGCCAACATTATCGCCCAAAGTGCAAAATCAGAGTCCTTAAGATTTCACATTGAAGATTTTTTTTTTAATTATTTTGTAAACATAGTTGAGGCTTGTGGAAGAGCTAGTACTAGTACACTGAACGGATCAAGGCGCAATAGAACAAAGGGAACAGTAGGGGAAAGGGGGGTGGGAATAAACACCATAAACAGAGCTTGAAGACCAAGACAGGAGAAGGCAAACAAACAATTGGGGTGTTGGGGAAGGGGGGGTGGAAGCAGGGGAGGATGCATGGGGTGGACAAGATGGATACAGAAGGGAACTCTCAGGATGGAAAACTGGAAATTTGTAAGGAGGATTGAGGTGGTGGCAGGAGGGTAATGAGGGTAGAGAAGATTATGGTTTTGGATTGGGACCCATCTGAAATGGTGGTGGACAGCTGTCTTGAAGACCTGCAAGGAAGAATGAGATTGAAGAAAATCTGGAATTTGGTTCCACAGGTGGGAAAAAGAGAGGAATAAATGGGTGGAGGTAAGCAGTGATCCTGGATTTTGGTAGTTTAACCACAGGGGGGGGTTGATGTGGACCCTGTGAGCCCTGCAGAAACCTGGAGGAGACGAGGCATGAAAAGAGCAGAGGGTGAAAGACCAAAAAGGAGGTGGAAGAAGACAGAGCGACCACCGACCTGTCTGTGATCGCTAAATGATAAGTCCATACACTCCGCTTCGTCACGGGAGATGCCAACAATCTTAAAGGCCTTGGTTTCCATGGCAATAAGCTGAGAAAGATGTGAGGCAGGGAAGCAAGTTCAGAGGGGAGAGCAGTACTCCATAAAGCTGCATAAGAAAGCCTTGTCGGGGGATAGGAGTTCAGGTTTGCAAAGGAAGGACTTTGCACGACGGAGGATACCCAGTCGGCGACTGGCTTTGGAGGCCAACTTTAAAATGTGGTTTGCCCACGAAAGATCATGGCTGATCGTAAGATCCGGGAGTTTGAATGATTAAACTTCCTCGAGAGGATTGTTAAGAAAGTAGATAGGAGGGTTTGCCAGATGGTCCTTTCTGAGAGATAATGAGAGTGTGAGATTTGGCAGGATTGAAAGACGTATTCCAAGTGTTTGACCAGCTCTGATTGTTTTTTTTTGTCCAATGTCTGAAAAGAGTGAAGAGGCTGCAGCCTGCCTGCCCGAAGGATGAGAGATGTCATGGCAGAGAGTGAAGTCATCAGCAAATAGATAAAGAGGGTTTTCCAGAGTCAAAGATATAATTAATGAAGATCAGGAAAGGAAGGACTGGGCTCAGAACACTGCCTTGAGGCACTCCAGCTTTGACAGGGAGAGGAGATGAAGGGATTCTAATGAGAGACGCATGTTGGCTACGAGGGTAGAGGAAGTCAGTAACCCAAGAGTGGAGTTTACCTTGAATCCCATAGGCTTTGGTAGTTTGGGCAGCAGGGCAGGATGTCAGACTGTATTGAATGCTTGAGATGTGTCGAGAGAGACGTCCCTGATCTCATGTCTGACATTGAGGGCCTCCATCCATTGTTGGGTGAGTAGAAGCAGCATGTTCAAGGTGGAGTGGCTTGGTCTGAAAGCAAATTTGTGATCTGCGATGAGGTTGTTGGAAAAAAGGAAAGATTTCACATAAATTTTCCATAAATTAAATACGGTAACATTTCATATAAAACTAGAAGGGCACTCGGTAGAGCGCATACCTCTGCCACGTAATGCCTGATCCACGAGAACATATCGGGCCCAATACATTTTTGAAATATCATGCTGTACAGTACTATATAATTATGGCCCCAACTCTCAATGGTGAAGAATCACTTAAAAATATTAAATAATTCTCGTATCCAGGTTCAGATTCAGATATTCAACCAATAATTGAAACAATTCGTCCTTGCCACACCTAACCTGTCCAAGTTTCGTCCGAATCCGTCCACAATTTTTTGAGATATCATGCTTTATATTAATTTAACCCCATCACTTGAATAATTATCAGATCCGGATCCTGATTTGGATATTTACCAAAATTGAATCATTCTTCCTTGTCACACACCCAACATGTTCAGTAATTTTCGTCAGAATCCGTCCACAACTTTTTGAGATATCTTGCACACAAACAGACAGAAAGGGGTGAGAACATAACCCCCTTCACCTTCGGTGGTGGAGGTAACAAAGAGTTCATCAATATTAAATACGGTAAGTTGTCATGTCTGCTGTGGCAATTTTGTTTCAGATTCAACAGGTGACAACTGTGGTGGTCCTGTTTTGATACTGCTAGCAGAGCAGGCCTTGCGTTCAGAGGACTTGGCAGGAGCGAGCCAACTGTGCCAGCAGCTGGTGATGAAAGGTGCGTCAGACCTATTATTTTTATTTATGGTGGATTGGTTTCCACAAAACCAAAACTGACATTTTGAGTAAATCCTTGATTCTCATTTGTTGCTAGAAGGTGCAGCTGTAAAGTTCAGGGATGTCTCCTGATTAGTAGTCCTTCACTGTTGGTGTGTGTGCGTGCGTGCGTGTGTCTCGGTTGTTATCTCCACATGTGGGTTTCAGAAGGTGGAATGAATTGCTTAAAACTTGTTTTCACTTGGAACTGATCCTGTAGTTTTTGGATATCAGTTGAGTATTTCCATTTTGTGTCCAAAGTTGTTTGGTTTTTTTTTTTTTTCCTTGTTTTATTTGTTCACACAGGGTACCAAGGTGCTTGGAGTGTGTGCAGCCGTGTGGGCTCTTGCAATGATTGCACCGACACATCCATCCGACGGAATTTTCTCACCTTTGCCCTTGCACACTGCCCTCCGGACTTCCTGCAGGATCTGCTGGTAAAGAGCTGCTCACTCCAGGCCCAGGTGAGGTTCGCACTGCCAAAATTATGCTTTCTTTGGTGGTTACTCAAATGGTTGTATTTAAAATCTCACCAAATTATTGTCTCTGATTGTGAACAGATTTTGTATGAGAGCATAAATGTCCGGAGCAAAACGTTTGTAGAGGAAGATGACGCTGTGGTTTTGGAACTGAAGGTATGCATTAGTTCTGTTGCCATCATTGTTCTGAATAAACATAGATCCTAACCCCAACCCAAACTTCCCCCTTGTCCCCACCCGCCCCGATCAGCCATTCCCCTCAACATATTTATGCTTCCACATACAATTCATCGACTCTAAAATAACAGGTCATGGAATAGAAACACCTCTGGGTTTTGTGAGTCTTGTCATCTTTTTATGATACCTGTGCAAATGAAGTATGCCATCCTTTCTTCGAGCATTATTTGTTTGTTGTATTTGTAAATGATATAACTTGTGTTTAGACAGAGCCAGAGGAGAAAAAAGGTCTGGAGGAGAGACAGAAAGAGGACCAGGAAATGGAACCTGAAGGAAACAAGAATAGGTTTGTTGGTTGGACGGGTCCGGCTGGCAAGCTTCTGCAGCAGACAACCGAGCGCACAGTTTCCATTTTCTCTAAAAGCACACAGTCCACGTGTGAGGTTCTGCAGGCCCTGACTCAGCCTCAGTGGTGGTGCAAATCTCTTGCATACCACCACCCTTTGCAGGTGTGCTTTAAGAAATTTTTACTTTCATACACAATAAAATTCTTAGAAGAGTGAGGTGACAGGGGGCAGAAAGACAACGAACTGGCACTGGGGCCACGGCTGGACAAAACCAATCAACAGCAATCGTGAATAGTAATAGAAAAGAGCAGAGCCGGTTCAACAGCACCTGGGACATTAGAGGAGTACAGCACCCCCCCCCCACCGCCACCAACCTTGAAACTTAGTGGGAAGAAAAAGAAAGAGCTGAACTCCATTACTGTGTATCGATGTGTAAACATTTCATTGCAACACTTTTTAAAACTGAAGAAGAATTAAAAGTAAAAATACTTTTTAATAATTAATTTTGATTTATAAAATCATTTACTAATTTATTTAGCCACCTAACCGCATTAAAACCCAGTGACCATAATATAAATAGTCAATACAACTAAAAAAAAAAACAACAAAACAGTTTACAATGTTACGATGTGCTTGAACTGCATTGAAACACAAGCAATGTGAAAATGCACTCTGAAAGCAAGATGAACATTGACTCAACTCTCTATAATGTTTTCTTTCTTCGTTTCACACTTGCAAAGTCTGACGATATCAGAGAGATCCATCTATCTCAAAATGTGACATTCCGTGGTTGATCGCAAAGCTCTTGAGACGATCCTGGCACAGACATCAGTGACACGAACGTCAGGCAAGAAAAACGGATGTAATGTGTTCAATAAGGCGGTCTAAAAGGCATCATCCACGGCGGTAATCCCCCAAAATATATTATTTCCTACAACCTTTAAAATCTTTATTTTATTTCAATTGAATTATATACTTGAACATTGCAGAACACAGATCGACTTTTTTTTGGCAATTTCTCGTGCACTGGGACTCAGCTGGGGCCAGAGCTGATCCCTGTCGATCCTGGAATGGAGGTGCTTCCACCAACACGTGCAGACACAGGCAAGATGGCGCTTCACTTGTAGCAGGGCACACGTACGCCAGGCAATCCACAAGCAGATTTTCACACACGAAGGCTCCAAATGTCCCAGCCTTCCTCTTTCCAGAGGTGCCTCCTGCTTCGTGCGGTCCACACCGACCTCGTGTGTGTGTGTGTGTGTGTATGTGTTCTGCCGAACCAAACGGGAGCCTTCCACAATCCCTCTGTGCAATGCACCATCCTCTCCTGCATCTTTGAGCACTCCCTTCTCCTGCGCTCCATATCCTCCGCCTCCAGGGCGTGGCCCGCTCGCCCCAAACCCGGGAAGGTGGGGCTTCCTGGTCGTTGTCGTTTCAGAGACACGTTTCCCAGCTTCACTGCCTGCCTTGCAATATAAAAAAAACATAGGGAAAATCACAGAGGGCAATCACGTACTGGGGGATTTCGTTTTTTACTCCCTCGGCTAATTAACACCGCACCACCACTCGTGTGGTGACACGTAACACTTAAGCTCACAGATTCCCTCACTTAGTTACATCGAGATGCTTCTACTCATACACGGACCAAGCAAATCTACACAATGCTAAATTCCCTATTAAATCATTCCATCTACCCCCACAACCGTAGCAATATGTTCAAAGTTCTATTGCCAAATTTGTCTCAAATCTGGAGAAAGTGCTGTTGACAGAGTCAGGCTGCCAGTCCGAATTAACTGTTTTGACTCCAACCCATTGGCACCCAGGTTCTGGTTGAGTGAAGTCACTTTGCAAATATCCAGGGATTCTCTCGGCGTTGCTGATTTTTGGTGTTGGTTCGTACTGATGTCGGAATGTGGGACATTTTACTGTTCGATTGATAGGCATTACATGGTCTCCCCAAATACCTTCTGGATAGACATCTGCACACAGTACATGACTGCTGTTGCAATTGCGTTTGATTGTTTTTTCAGCCTATTCCTTTAAGGAATTCGTTATCCCTTTGGAGGTATCGTCTGAGCACTCGACTGGTGACGCTGGGATCAAAAGTTCAAAATGCACAAACTGTGTTGACTTGTCCATTGTTTCCAAATATCTTTGCATTTCATATGCAAGTACTTTGCTGTCTTATTATATTGTCACAGCCCAGAGTGGTTACGTTAATTCCCCCCAACCCAATTGTCGTGGACGAGTGGTTAATACCGACCAGGCCGGATCGCTCAGCGGTTCCCTTTAGAGGCGAACACGTGATCCTTGGATATTATGGTGTGGGCGGCAAATGCACATACATGACTGAAGCACAGCACAAGGAGATTATCTCGAACCCACGACAAATAGACCACACAAGCAACTTAAAATAAACACGGGGGTTTAATGAAAATAGATCTAATATTTACAATAGTAATAATTCAAAATGTAATGATAAAACGTAAGGTAAATTAAAGCCTAAAGCCGAGGCGCCTCAACACATGGACTTTAATACAAACAAGGGGAAACCAAAATAAAATAAAATAAAATCCTCCCTTTATTCTGGCACTTAGTTTTGTCCAGAGATGCTCTTTATTGAATTACAGGGTCGAGTCGCATCATTTTGCGCAGGAAGATGTGCCCAAAATGGCGCCGAACCGCTCTCTGGGCGGGAAACGTACATGAGATAATTTGTGAGGCGGTATTCAACACCGGGGCTCACCTACCGCTGTGTTACGGCTTCTCATGAACATATGCTTAATGTTCCTCTCTGACACAAGGTCTGCTATTAATGATCGCCCACTTAGCTCCTTGAACACACAATGGGATAACGCCGAGTTCGTTGAGACGCGCACTCCTCTTCCTCTCTTTCTCATAATCGTACAACTTCGCGACTCACCTGAACAGGAATGGCTAGCGTCTTGCCCAGCATGAACACGAGAATCGTGCAGCCATTTCATCGTGCCAAGAGGAGAGCAAAAACGAAATCCTCTTAATCGATCGTGTCCTCCACCATCTCTGTCCTCTCACAACTCTGCTCTTCGAACCTCACTTTTTCTCTACCGGCTCTGACATCACACCCATTAATCATCCACTCTGGGGGCATGGTTTCGCCCGTCGTCACCCTTGGAGGCGGGGTTTTCCGCCTGCTTGGAAGTGCGGCTCTGTTATTATTGTTGTTGTTGTTATAAGAACTTATTCTTATATTGCTGGCTTGTAAATGCCAAAACCTAGGAAGAAATTGGCCTTAATCCCTATCTAATTAACACAGCACCACCTTACACTTAAGCTCACAGTTTCCCTCCTGAATGTACATCGAGACGTCTCCTACACGTCCATGGACCAAGCAACTCTTTACCATCTTAACTTTGCTATGAAATTCCTCCATTACCCCCACCACAATAACATTGTCTTTGTATGAGATATGATGTATTTATTTTCAAACTTGGTTTGTTCGTTTTGGACCTTCGCTCATGCACTTTCAGTATATGACATAGAATCAACCGGATAGCATTTTCTTGGAATGAAATAGGTTTTCCTTTCCAAATTTGTCTGACAAGTTTTTCACCTGTTTTTGTGTGTGAATGCATACCTTCTTGTGGCAGGGTCACCAGCTTGAAACTGAGGCCAGCCATAGCCTGGCTGAAGAGCTACTGCATGCTACCAAGCTGGCTGAGACAAGTTATGGTCAAGAACCTTGTTCTGCAACAGAAGGTTTGATGGCTCACCCTGTGTGTGCAGGTCTTTCCTTTTTAGTAGGTTGTCTTTGAAGTTTCATATATATATATATATATATATATATATATATATATATATATATATATATATATATATATATATATATATATATATATATATATGAGCCGGCAGGCGACGATGGGTCGCCGAGCATGGAAACTATAAGATATAGAGCAAAATGGATGTCATATAGCGGATAGGGAATCACCTTAAGATTATGCATATGAAATTTCATCCAGTTCCATCTACTGATAACTACACGGTATCCATTTGAATGAAAAGTACCGAAAATGCGGTTTGAAATCGGAAATCCCCAAAGTTCGAGGGGGTGCTGTGGGTGAACAAAGATGTAAATCGAAAATCGGGCTCGATCGTTTGTGCACAATGTATTCCAGACGATTAGTGTGAATTTTCATGACCATCCGACCATAACCCGAGGAGGAGTAGCATTTGGCGCGAAGGCATCTCCAGCTCTCGCACATTATCGATTTTTGCACGAATTGACCTTTGACCCCTAACCGAAGTGAAATCGGTCAATATGTCCTGAGGCAAAGTTGTAGTACTCATTGAGTACCATGAACCTGCAAAGTTTCATTCGTATCGATGCACTCACCTGGTCGCCAGGGGGCTTTCAATTTTCGCGCATACCCTAATTGTAGGGGGCACTGCGGGTAAAGGTATTCCATATATCACAAAAACCAGAATATATTTGATAGAGCATCACCTGCAGATCATTTGTGCCAAATTTCATAACCCTACGTGGGATAATGGCTTTCGGAATTGATTTCGCGTGAACGGTACCGATTTTGAAGGTTTTTCGGTTGTTGCTGGGGAACCAAAGCGTCCCGAGCAACCATCACAATTTCCAGAGCACTAGGTCATAAGATGTACCTACCACCCGAGTTTGGTCAAAATCCGTCCACGTTTTCTACCAATTATGCTGATGACAAACGAACAAACATCCAAACAAAGACAGAATTACTGACAATAAGGGTCACCTATTTCGGCGACCCAATATATATATATATATATATATATATATATATATATATATATATATATATATATATATATATATATATATATATATATATATATATATATATATATATATATATATATATATATATATATATATATATATTGTTGCGGTATTCGCGCCCGCCGGCGTGCTGACGGCCACGTAACTCGAATCGCGGCACGTCGCCCACCGGACGGACAATCCAGTCGTAACCCTCTCGGACTAACGCCGGGAACCAGTCACGGGTGGACCTTTCGGTCTCACCGCAATCGAGCCAATCAGCCCCCGCGTGGGATAGGGTTGCTCGCCAAATTCGACCTACCTAAGTACCCACACGGAGGGTAGACCGGGCGATCGCACCTCGCCGCAGGTCGACTTCGGACACGGGCCACTTAAGCGACCCGTTCCGTACTATCGGGATAACCGAGCGGTGTTATCGTCGGCCTCGACGGTTCGATTAATTATCGGGCGTATTCAGCCCACTACCAACCCTTTACGTGAAGCAAGATGAGGATTCAATGAAAGAAATGACGAAGCGAAGCGGGAAACAGTTCAACACAAAAGCACATTTATTCGCGATGAACGGAAAGCGCACATATACAATTCCACCAAAAGCACATAGAAAAGAAGAGAAACACAATGCAATTCCACCAAAAGCACATAGAAGGAAAAAAAACACAATGCAGAGCTAATACCGACTACGCGAGCACACGGCAACACTTATACAATTTTACTTCACAGACGGCGCCGACAACACACATTCCCAAAAACAAAACAAAAGAGAACCCTCAAGGATGAGGCGGGCCTGAGGCCGAGACCGGGTCGGGCCTACCCGTCTGGTGATGAGACGCGGAGCGGCGATGGTGCCTCAACTCCGCGGGCCTCGCGGACAGTGTCTGGTAGGGGGTGGGAAAGGGGCCCCCTTGGTCGCACTATCTCAGCGCGGGGGGAAACAGGAGGGGGTTGCTGATGCTCGGGGGAAAGGAGGATTTCTACTCTGCCTCGAGTCCCGCGATGAGCGTCTCCACCTCGGCCAGGTCGCGCCGTCGGCCTCCCTGGTGTGCAGCTCCCGGCACGACGCAAGCACCCCCTCGTCTGCCTTCGCCGTCTCTCCACAGCTCCGTCCCCTTCGCTCCGACTCCAACGCACACGACGACGACGACGACCAACTCCTTCTTGCTTCTTCTTCCCAACTCCACCGGCTGCGAAGTCTTAACTCTCCTTCTGACGAACGCGGTCGCTTATATAAGCCCCGTGGCTTCACTCTCTCATCTTTGACCCCCTGCCTTCGACCTTTCACCTCGCTCCCCATTGGCCCGAGAAAAAGTGGGCGTGAATGCATTTTGATCCATGAATTTGCATATAGCGACCGCCCTCCAACGCCCTGGAGGCGGGGCCAAATCGCCCCTCGCTCACCGATTGGACGGCACAAAAGTGGGCGTGTGTCGTTTTTGATCCGTTTTTGGAGCTGAAAATCCGTGGTTTTGTACACGCTGTTCGGCGCGCGCCCTGCACGAGTCCAACACCGGTACCCACAAGCGGCGCAAGAACGGTGGCGATGCGACGGTTGCGAGGTGTGACGTGAAGCGGCGCCGCGGTGGGTGGTTGATGTTGTGGTTGGTGGTGGTAACAATGGCGGTTGATCCAAAATAAAGATAGCAAAAGAAAAACGGCTATCCTGAAGAGTCTCAGCACGCATAAATGACATGTATTCCCACTAGACAACGGGTTTGGGCCTAACTACACATATACTTACCGAGATATCTCACCTAAGGGACCTGAATGGTGGTTTGCGAATTTGGTAACCACAACAATATATATCTATATATATATATATATATATATATATATATATATATATATATATATATATATATATATATATATATATATATATATATATATATATATATATATATATATATATACACACACACACACACACACACACACACACACACACACACACACACACACACCGTCCGGCAACTGAGGGGTGTGTAGCATTGGGATTCTCATGTGTGTACTATTTGTGAATGTCTTTATAGCTGTGAAGGACCTCTGGGAAGGGTTTGAAACAGCAAAACACCTACCTTGTGGTGGTCTTCTTGGTTGCTTTGTGCAGATTCTTCAGCGAGAAGAGCATGGGAGGTGTCAATTTATTTATATTCTCCGATCACCTGGGTTTAGTTTATTAGGTGAGAGCTGATTGGCTATTCCCTCCATTCACAGGTGAGATGTGTGGGTGGGTCTTTCTTGATTATATACTAGCAAATGCAACCCGTCACTTCACTGACGGTTGTGTGAATGGGAGGGGGGTGGAAATAAAGAAAGAGAGAAAGTGGAGGGCAGGGGATGCAGAGAAGACAGAAGGGAGGACAGGGAGAGGGGGGGAGGGGAAGTGAGGAGTGTGTGAAGAAGGGGAAGCGAGGAGGGGGAGCAGAGCGAGGAAGGCAGGGGGGTGGAGGTGGGTGAGCAACACCTCACAAAACGTTGCTATATGCTGCGGGAGGGATGGGTGAGAGAGACAGCGAGAGAGAGACAGACAGCGTGAGAGCAACAGAGGTGTGGGAGGAGAGTGCTGCATTTTATGAGGAGAGGACAGACAGACAGACAGAGTGGGTGGGGGGTGGGTGGAGGACAAAAAAAATAAAAAGATAGGTGAGGGGTGGAGGTGGCGTTCGCAAAGAGAGTGTTATGGAATGCTTAATGACCGAACACAAATTAAAAAAAAATCTCATGTCAGAATACCTGTATACACAACGATACAACAGAGTTTGTAATGTTAACCACAGGCACATCTGCAAAAACTTTGATATCCCAGTTCTACAAAATTTGTGGGAACATTAACCAAAAGCATGGACTGAAAACTTGCAAGTCCCACTCACATACGACCTCATGACCCCTTCGAGCGTGAACATCGAAAACATAGCGTTGCAACCAGACATCATACTTAGGTACAAAAAAGAGAGAATAAGGCATTGCTAAATGAGTTGTTAATACCAGTGATTTTGGACTAAACGGTGCAGAAATCAAGAAAATGACCAAATATCAAGACCTCAAGAATGAAGTGAGAAGATCCTGGAAGCTGAAGAATACCAAAGTTGGACCAGTGATAGTTGGAGCTATGGGAATGATGATGAAGAACCTCACAGAGATATTAAAAATCATCCCTGGGAATATTCCACATTCTGAAACTTGCATATGAAGATACCAATCAACGACACACGCACACACGCACACACGCACACACGCACACACGCACACACGCACACACGCACACACGCACACACGCACACACGCACACACGCACACACGCGCACACACGCACACACGCGCACACACGCACACACACACATACACACACACACACACACAGATACTTTGAGACCTGGGAGGGTTCCATTTCACTTTTTGAAGCCCGCATATGCAGATACCGATCAACGACACACACACACACACACACACACACACACACACACACACACACACACACACATACACACACACACACATACACACACACACACACACACACACATACTGCCTTGTATTTGTGTGTGTGTGTGTATATATATATATATATATGTATATATATATATATATATATATATATATATATATATATATATATATATATATATATATATATATATATATATATATATATATATATATATATATATATATATATATATATATATATATATATATATATACACACACACACACACACACACACACACACACACACACACACACACTCACACTCACATGATCGAGGCTCGTAGAACTGGACCAGAATGGAAGGGAACGAAATTGAAAGGGAGAAATACCAACAGCTGAGTAGACGTAAGAGTCAGGACACATGGGGGTGAACAAGCTACACAGAAGCTGAATGAAACAGAGCAAGAAGAGAAAGGGATAGGTGGGGATGAAATGGACAATGAACAAACCAACCAACAAATTAAAAATAGTGAGGGAAGTGTGGGGGGTTGGGGTAGAAAGAAGGATTTGAAAGGGTGCAACACGGCGCAGAAAGGATTATCAAAATTACCTGGAAAATGGGAGTGCTTGGGAATGCAATCATAAGGTTAGAAAAGATCATGAGTATGGATGGGGGCTGATCTCAGGGAGTGGGGCCGGGACGTAGAAGGAGAAGAGATGGGCCAGGACACAGTGAAAGCAAATAGGGGGCAGGGTGCACCTTGTAGGGGATGCGGGGAGTGAAGGAAGCAAGGAGTAGGTAGGGCATGGATGAAGCAAAGAAAGCGAGGGTCATGATGTGGATGGACACGTAATCAGAGGATGCTGAGTAGGGGTGGGGGAGCCTGGTGTCGGTGTAAGGAAACCCGGTTGGTGAAGATTACTTTGGGGAGGGTACTGACGTGAGGGAGCTTGTCACCATAGTGTCCCACAAAGGGTTGGATTTAGAGATTCCAATGGCAGAGAGGTGAAGACAGATCTCAGGATTGGGATGACAATTATTATTGAAAGCAAGAACAAAGACTGCACAATATGAACACACGATGCTGGATGAGGTATGGGATGGAAAGGGGTGGAATGGGAAGCATACAAGGAGAAATATTTGGTGGCAAGCATGTGGGAAGATTGATCATTTTTAAATTATCGTTTGAAAAGATTTAAATTGATGGGGAGGGAGGGGAGGAATAATAATAATAATAATCATGATAATAAGAGGAAGAGGAGTTTTTTTTTTTTTGTCATTCGGTCATCTCTCCCGAGATGACCTAATAAAGCCGGGCCAAATGTCCGTCCGTCCATCCGTCCGTCAACAATTTTTCTTTCCTATCTTGATGAAACTTAGTATGTGGGTAGAGGTCGATGAGTGTTGCACAACGATATAACTTTTGTCCGGGTTCAAGGTCAGGGTCAAGGTCACGAGGTCACGTAAGTTATAAAAATCGCCATTTTCAAAACCTATCTAGTCTGCCATTCTACAAGATATTCGGCAACTGTTTATTGATTATGATAGTAAAAAATATTATCTTGTATCTAACTGGACAGATTTTTGAATTTCCGTCCCGTTTGGCCGCCACGTAACCTGGAAGATGGTCAAAAACACCTCCCGGTACAAAGAAAACTTTTTCCTTCCGATCTTGATGAAATTTGGTATGTGGGTCGAGGTCGATGAGTGATACCCAACGACATATTTTTTCCCGGATTCGAGGTCAGGGTCAAGGTCACGAGGTCATGAAAGTTGTGAAAGTCGCCATTTTCAAAACCTATCTAGTCTGTCATTTTAGGAGATATCTGGCAACGGTTCATCGATTATGATGGTAAAAACATTATAGAGATGACCGTCACCCCCACACGGGGGTAATTTTTTTTCAATTTTTCTATTTGTATAACACAAAAGGTATTGAGGAAAGATCTGGAGCGAGGGTGGTGAATAATGGGCATGTTGTGGGCCACAAAATAATTGGAGACATATCGTGGATATGGGAAACAGTTGGGGAAAACAGGTAAGCCCAAAACTATCTGAGCCCGAGACAAAATAAATAGAATGAGCACAGAAAGATACATCGGAGTGAGCACGCGATACAAAGAACGATCAACACAAACGGAGAACATAAAATCTACGGCAGCACAGACCAAGTCTGATCAATTACTTAGCGTTTTGGAAGCAATCTCTTGCAGGACCACGTGAAGCGACCATGACCATGTAACCAGAAATGGAAATGATCCAGTTCCTCAGATTCCTCAGCCACTGTTTGTTTTGCAACTTTTAATCAGTTCAAGTGCTGATGTGATGGTTGGATGCTTCTTTTACAAACACAACATTCATTTTGTGTTTTCAGGCTCTTTTGTCTGTGTGGTACATATTTGGCTTTTCTTGCAGTTTTGTTGCAGTTGGCTGAAGAATCGTTTCCCAGAGATGTGACTATGGGTTTGGCTTACCTCCTTGCTGTTTCTGAGGTTTGATACCATTCTTTCAAACATTACCACTTTGCTTGTACAGCCAACCTCCTTCGGCACGTTTTTTTTTTTTTTGTGTACAGTCAAGGCTCGTGGAAGAACTAGAATGGGGGGAACGGATCAGGACACAACATAACAAAGGGAACAGCAGAAAGAGACTGTGGAAATGCAAACAGGACTGTGGGGATGAAATGAATGGAGGACAACAAGGGATGTGCAGGTAAAGATGAGGAGAAGGGGAGAATGTGCAAGGGTTGGATAAGATGGATACAGAAGCAAAATTGGTTGTTGGGATGGGGGGGGGAGTTAACGAGGGTAGAAAAGATGGTGGATGATCGGAGATTGTGGTGAACAACTGTGTTGAAGACATTAAGGGAAAAATGAGATCGAAGAAAATGTGGCACTTTACACCTTAACGACCAACTTAACGACCAGTGAGACCAGCAGGCAGAACCAAGGGGGATGACCCGCCAGTCCAATTTATGTTTGCCTCCACACATGCTGATTGAGAAATGCAATGCAACATCTATTTTATGCTTATTTCACATTGTTGTCAAGCATTCCTAGTTGAATCGAAGAAAGAGATATCACAAAAACTTAAACTATGATCCTGTCTTTCCCAATCTCTCCCCACTGTGCCACATTAATCCTCCATGCTCTGTGCTGTGCCCACCAAAACTTGTCCATCTCCTTCCCATGCCACACCAATCTCGGCCGTCTCATTTCCATTCACCACTAATCCTGGCTATCTCCATGCTATCCAGCGATGATTATCCCCGTCCCTTGCCATGACCGTCTACGTGCCCTGCAGCACCATTCCTGTTTAGCTGTGGTGCTTGCTCATCCTGCCTGAATCCATGTCATGTCTCACGAATCTTTCCTGTTTAAATGCGAGGCTCTGCCAAAACATCCCATCTCAACATAACACTGTGCCAAACCTGCCCATCTCCCACCATACCAATCTTGTCCATCCCCTGCCGTGCCGCCACATTCCATTTGTGCAAGTCTCCTGCCCTGCCACACCATTCTTACCATTCCTGCCCGTATCCTGCTGGTCTCCCGCCGTAGCGTGCCCTCCCCGTGCCGGTCTTCCTCCGCATTGGTGCGAGCTAGTTCATATGGTGTAAACAAGCATCTTGTGTCCACATGCAATGATCTGCCTGTCTTGTTTGTTTGCAGCCTGAAGCTGTTGATGCATGGTGGGAAAAGCATGTGCCGCGTGAGCCAGACTTGCAGCTGGCCATTTACTATTACTGCCTACAGCTGTATGCAAACCTCATCACTCCACTGTCAGTTCCTCAAGCACTCTATGAGGCATGCTACACATATGTTCACATCCTGATTAGTCATTCTAATTCCAAGATGGACACAAGTGCTGTTGAGGGAGGGGGTGGGTGCAGAGATTTATTTTGAACCTAGTACACTGAAGCATGAGGTGAGACATTGAGCTAAAATGGAGTTTGTATTTGTATTCCCAATCCCAAGTTTGTATTCCCAATCTCCTCCATTCTCACTGTTCCTCTCATCCCTTCTTCATGCCACTCCCCTTCTCGCACGTCAACGTGTCTGTATGTTTACCTCCGCCACCGAAGGGAGACGGAGGTTATGTTTTCACCCCTGTCTGTTTGTCTGTCTGTCTGCCTTTGAGCCGGATATTTCAAAAGGTTATGGACAGGTTCAGACGAAATTTGGTGGATGAGTTAGATCTGTGACAAGAACAAGCCAATTGGATTTCGGTTAAGGTTTGGATGCAGATCCGGCCTATCATTGGGATACAAACCGTAAACTACGTCATTTTCTTCCATCTACACGTCAAGAACTTTCCACACTCCAACTCAGAAATGCTCATCACTTGCATATCCCCCAAACCAAAACTCAAAAAAACAAAAAAAAACAAGAGATGCAAGCAATACACAATCCTCAGTCTTGTACACCTGTTGAACTCTGAATGAACTTTTTGTAGTTTATGAGTACTAGATCACAGTTATCATATTTTTATTTGGTTTACTGTTTTTGCCGTTATACGTGTCTGATTTAGATATTTCTCGAATGTTGATTTATTTATTTCTTTTAATTTTTTTTCTGCAATATCATTTGTGTTTTTTCAACAGATTATATTTTCTTTGTCTTAACTACTTATTGTAACACTGAATTTTTTTAATCCTCATACTTCTGTCGTGTGATTTTCGTCATAAAATTGAATCTGTTTGAATTGAAACTGTTCAGCTTGGCCGAGGTATGGACTCTATCGAGTGCCATTCTCGTCTATTTTGCACCTGTTCCACTTTTCCCATTTGTCAGTCTGTCAACTTGCTGCCCTCTATCATTTAGCTCTTCCAAGAGCCTAAACTTTTGTATAAAATTTTTAGTTAGGGACATGAGTTTTGCTGTTCTACCCCTCATGAAAAAAAAGATGTGGAACTAAATTTTATATCAGAAACATAATTAATTTCTTTTTTCAACAGTGTATTTATTGCCGTGTGAAATGAGGTGTGCCTAACGTTTGGAGCAAGTGTTTTTTTTAATTATTATTATTATTATTACTTTATCGAGGCTCGTGGAAGAGCAAATATTAGTACACTGAATGGATCAGGACGTAACGGACCAAAAGGAACATTCTGGTGTGGGGGGGGGGGACCCAATAGCATAGTTGAATGCCAAGATCGAGAGAGACTTGGAAAAAGCATTATTCCTTCATCGTTTATGCAACAAAAACGATCTTTTTATTCTCCAATGAAGGGCTAATGCTCATTGA